>NC_081200.1:2966866-3266866 GCF_902713425.1 Acipenser ruthenus | reverse complement strand
CTAAGAGAGAGCTTCTCAAGCCATTTACTCCAAATCATCACAATTATTTTCTCTCAGGAAAATGTCGATTGCAAAACAAACAAAAAGAAACAACTTCTTAAAAGCCTCTAAATAAAAATGTCAAACATGTTTATTTCTGGGAAAGAGCTTTGAGACGCTAGTCCTAAAAGTATTAATGTTTCATAATGTGTCAAACAACTCTTATTGGTTCTGTTTTCTGTATAATATCTGTTGACACTGCCACCAAATGAAAGCAGGTTTGAAGTATCCAAGTCTCTGTAGCACACAAGACTAAGTACAATTATAGGATTTTATGTTCAATACAGCTTCTGTGAAGCATTCAGGACTGGCTTTGATTCAAACCTCAAATAATGACTTTTTGGCAGAAACCCCCTCATTATATTCATCACGCAGCAGAGCAGCCGAAACGTACTGTGCTCTCTTAATCAAAAGAGTTAGATCATATATTGTTTTACACTGAGGAATAGTTATTGTGCTTAGAAACGCTGGAGAGGAAAACCAATACTTTTTATAATAGGCTATTGTCATCTAATTAGACCTGCTTTTTAGGCCCAAATCTGCTCTGGTTCATGAAATGAATTCTAATTATGTGACAGGGGACAGTTTGAGAGAATGGCATACTGCTTCCCATAGACTTCCTCTTAGTGATAAGAAAGATAAACATGCTGCTCGTTCCATACAAGAATATTCTGATGTGTTTCCGGAGAGGTAGTAAAATGCGGGGGGGGGGGGGGGGGGGGGGGCGGTATTGGGTATTAGTCCTTTTAGACAATGAGCTGTGTCATCCGGAATGCAGGGTGTACAAAGTGAGGAAGCCCCCCCACATACACACACACTGACTGACACACACACACACAAACTGACGCACACACACGCTGACACACACACACACACTGACACAGACTGTCACACATACAAACACACACACTGACACACACACCACACACACACAGACCCAGACACTCACACACTGAGACTGAGACACATACGCACACACACACACTCTGGGGGGGGGGGGGGGGCGGTACGTTTATTTTTACAGTCCTGTTTGTTCCAGGGGAACACGAGACGCTTTTGATTTAGTCCATGAGGGCTGAGGGTATTCTTTTCTCTTTCTTACATGTATGGATCTACATGAAAGGGGTGGGGGGTGCTGTTCTGATAGATCCTTCTGGGTTGTGATATAGAATGAGCCCCTAGTCTGGTACAATGCGACTAATTCAGAAATAGTTTATCAAGTTCCACAAAGAAGGGATTTCGGAAAAGGCGTTTCCAAGTGCATACAACTAACCCTGGCACCCTCATTAGGATGCTTGCTGTGACAAAGCTAGATAACATGGTACATTCATACCACAATCAATCCATAGACTGAAGACTACAACTATATTTTCAAATATATTCCCCTCTAATTTAATTTAGACCCCTGCAGGAGAGATTATGCATGCAATTCACATGGCAGGCATTACCTGTCCCGAACCGTTCTTACATCATTGAACCTGGATCCCTGTAGGTAGCAGTACATTTGGGTCAGACTCTACTTAACAACATCCTTTATATAATATCCTTTTCACACTTTTAACCCTTTTTGTACTTTATATTCATACAGAAAATGAGCTAAATTGTAACCCTTGCCCCTAAAGCACAAGGGTAAGGTAACCGAAACCAGAGATAGGGTATAACAGTGTTGTCCATGCATGTTTAGTCTAGGGTTAACACAAGATCCTCTCAGTTGCGCTGCGGACCCAGATTAGTACACCACCCTGTCTTATTAGCGAATGTTTTTTATTGAGAACCCATCTGCCTCTAATCAAAGACGTGTTAACGGATGACGTTGATCTGCGCTGGCAAAACAACCCTCGGTTCCATTTAGAGTCCAATGGTTTTATATTTAAAAAGGCATCTGTATTTGAAATTCTGACACACACAGAAGTGTCTTGGGTTCAAATTGTGCATGGTCACAGCCACAAAACAAGTTTATTGAATGCATATAATAATAATAATAATAATAATAATAATAATAATAATAATAATAATAATAATAATAATAATAATAATAATACCAGCAAGGACTGTAATGCTTTGTGAAGCTACAATGTGAAGTTCTGCATAAAATAGGCATCTTCCTATCACCTACACGTATTGCTAAACAGTTAAATTATACGGTCTTAGAAAAGAGGGCGACTGGGCGTTCTATAAATTAAATACGGCTCCTTTGGGGGTTTTATTGGAACCCTGTTTAGATTCTATATTGAGGTTCTAGATACAATTACAAAATATAAAATCTGTTCTATCAGAAAGCTAACCCCGTTGTATTTATTGCAAACAATATGGTCATGGTGTGCATTGTACCACCGCCTAAGAATACTTGGTGCGCCCTCTTAACCGTTTTGCCGTGTTTGACTGGCAGCAGGTGCCTGCTCTCTAACATTGGCACTCTATTCCTCATTTAAATAATTCCGTTTCCAAGAGAATACTGTAGGCTATGCGGCTAAATTTCATGGCAAATCGGCCATTAATTGTGCAATATTAGTAGATTGTGGCGAATAATGATTTTCTTTTCAGGTCTTTTTGTTTTGTTTTGTTTTGTTTTTCGCACAAACGTCCAGCAAAATATGGTGGAGCCATAATTAAAAACACAATATTCTGTATTTTAACTGTAATAAATTGCTTTTCGGTTAAATGCACTGTCAATCTCGTGTACAGTATAGGCCCTATATTAGATCCTCACAATATTCTCCTTTGTAGCCGGTGTGCAAGAACCATGCGTAACGCAGGTACATGTTTGACTGTTCCTGTATAACTTAGTAACGTTCGGCAATGAGTTTTACTTTTAAAAACATGTTGAAGTGATGAAGGTTAAGCCTATGGGTTTACACGTTTGAATTTACGCGTCAGACTCGCGGCTGTGTCTTTCCAGCATCTGCTTTCAAATTGAAACCGCATTGAACTGAAGCACCGGCTCATCTGCATTCCAGCCCAACGCTGAAGGATAAACATCCGTGTTTCAAACAGGGTCAGGAAATGTACACAGAGGGGCTTAAAGCGAGTTTCAAAATACATTGTGGCTGTGCTAGTGTTCACATTTTCAATAACAAAGTAGATCCTGTCCCCTATTTCTTTCTTTCTTTCTTTTTTGCATTTAGACATTATTATTATTATTATTATTATTATTATTATTATTATTATTATTATTATTATTATTATTATTATTATTATTATTATTATTATTCAGTTGTTATACCTCATACATCTATGTTAAATACCGATAGCCTGCAGAAACAAGAGAGACAAAAAATGTCGAGTCAATTGTCAAGAATGAAGCCGCTGTCGTGTAAAATTCTGGATAAGAACAAGAGCGTTTTGGGTTGGAATCGATAGTTAAATTGTGCGATGCAGGTCATTTGCAAACCTAGTGAGTCGATAAATAGAAAAATAATAATTGTAATAATAAAAACGATGCCTGTGAAGAGTTGTAATCCAAATGATGTTCTGGGGCTCGGTTCTATATTGCGGTAGGTCTTTTGACCCGTTATCACCTGCAATCTCAATCACCTGTTTTTACATGCGAGTCGAATCGCATGCTGGAGTCGTGTAGACAAGTCTGAAAATACATGAACCACGCAACACAAGAAATGTATTTTGAATGGTCTTGGAAATCATTTGCGTAACCATTAGAGGACTAAAGGTTTAAGTGGCCTAACACCCCATTTGTATCTAATGTAGACTATGCTGTATATGTCACTTTATACTGTATATTCCCATGTAATGTACACGTTTGGAGCTGCACCTTAGTTAACATTTAACTAAATAATTATTAAATACTTTAGAACACATGTGACACATTTATCAAACAAAATATAATGAGCCTAATTATTAAGGGGAATTGTGGTTTGTGTTAGGAGACAAACCGGACAGGAAAATCAGTAAAGCCATGCTGAAACAGCAAGAAAGAGAAAGGATTATACTGGCTGAGCTAGTTTACAGATAGGCCTACTTCTAGAAGTACAGGTTAAAATTGCAAATAAAATAAATGCTGCTAGCGGGCCAGAAGCAGAGACGATCACTATAATTTCTTGATCGATTTACATTTTCAATTTTGTTTATTTATATAGCGCCTTTCAGTATCTCAAAGCGCTTTACATGTCGGTTAAAACAGAAATAAGCCTACAGTATCGATAAATAATACACATTATAATAGGCTACATAGTTATAATGATAACAATATCAAAACATAATAATAAAATATGAAACCATGTCACAGACACTGCGCACACATCTTCTGATTCCTTATGTCGCTGTGATTGTCTCAGCCTGTCTTAAAAAAAAATTCGCCTTTTGAATTGATGAAGTTCATTTCAGAAAGCTCGGGATTATTTCTGCTATGTATTTTATTTTGTGCAGGTATTGTCTAGGTATTGTCTGTCACAGTCGCGTGATTATTGTTAAAAAAAAAAACTTCTTCCAAAAAATAAAATAGTTTTCGTGAAAAAGAATAAATAGCTGGACAGTCCAATGCGTTGCAAACACAATACTAAAGACAACCAGCTAACTAACTAATGTAGTAGTAATAATAATAATAATAATAATAATAATAATAATAATAATAATAATAATAATAATAATAATAATAATAATAATTGTATCTGTATATAGGGCCTTTCATATTGGACCACCGTCACAAAGCGCTTTACAGAGGTAGGCTATGAATTGCATTATATTCAGTCACTTACAATAGGACATTGATTTAACATCTTGTCCGCAGGAGGGAGCACAAGGACTTGCTCAGGGTCACACAGCGAGTCAGTCAGTGGTAGAGGTGGGATTTGAACCAGTCACCTTCTGATTACAAGCCCTGGACAGTAACCACTGGACCGCACTGCCTCCACGTCGCTTTGAAGGAAGGAGATTTTTTTAAAGCAGGCAGGAATTCCTTAGAACATCATAATAGTTATCAATTAGAATTTTATCAACGAGGGTGCCAAAGCAAACACGCAAGGTTCCACGACTATTGATAACTCTCTAAATTCCCTCTCTAAATTCCCTGCCCAGTTCCAAAATAAGTCCAGGGGCTCGTTTCTATGGCCTTTGTAGCCTTCAGAAAAAATAATGCTAACACCGAATTTGCGGAAAACGCTTGATATAGGCTAACAATACGATGTCGTATCAGGGTACGATCTATCTATCTATCTATCTATCTATCTATCTATCTATCTATCTATCTGTCTGTCTATCTATCTATCTATATATATATATATATATATATATATATATATATATATATATATATATATATATATATATATATATATATATATATGTGTGTCTGTGTGTGTGTGTGTGTGTGTGTGTGTGTGTGTCTGTGTGTGTTTGTGTCTGTGTGTGTTTGTGTGTGTGTGTTCACTATAATTCGTTTTAATATGCCAGTACATTCATAACTCAAATAGTTATAGTTATTCTTTAGCCTGTTTTTTTGTATATATCTTTTAGCTGTTAACTTCGTTAATTCTTTGCAAACTGTCTCACTAGTTCGTCGATGTATGAGGTCTCTGTTAATTCCTCTGTCCCTTCCCACAATAACAAACACATGCCTGTTTTAATCAGCTTTTTGGGATGCAGCTTTTTATTTGAATGTTTCAAGCCTCTATAATTAGCCTTGCCTGCTTTGCTTTTTAATTGCAATTGTTTTCTTCCACATTAAGGATAAGCAAAAACACCGACATACCACAGGACGGGTTTAATACTATAATAATTTACTGAGTTACTGTATATCAAAACGTACATATTGTTCAACAAAATGTTTCTGCTCTGAACAGTTATCACAACGTAAGAGAATTATTTGCTATGTCTGTACTAAAAAAAAAAGTAAGTGATAACTTTTTTAAATTATACTAATAAACTTGATTAAAGATGCGCAGGGCTTTACAGTAAAATCTACAGTTTTGTGCATTTTAAAAGTTTCACATATCGAATAATAAAATCAAACACCAGCAAACCACATTTCTTAGTGTTTCACTCACAGCCGCATTCGGGGCTCACACTTGAGCTGAGAGAGTTTTTACACATTCTTGACATGTTTGTTTACACCAGCGGTCCATTGTGACGCTGCGTGATCAATCAAGTACAGATCCACTTCTGAGCCGTGCAGCGCCCAATGCAAAAGATGAGTTAAACTCATTTAAAACTACTTCTCTTTAAGTCACATACATTTCAGACCAGTCGATTGTTTTGAATAAGACCCTCCAAGTTCAAGTTTGGAAACAAACAAACAATTACATAAATAAAATAATGAGTTTGCAGCGAACAGAGAGAGAACACGTTGATACTTCACAGTACAGGCAACACATACACTTTCTAATATACCAGTACGAAATTGTAATATACAAATCAATGTTGTTGTTGACTGCTACTGCATCTATATATTTTAAAATAAATAATGTTTTTATTCATTAAACCACACGCACACGCACACGCACACACACGAGAGAGAGATAGATAATAGATATAAGTTGATTTTCAATTTTCTTTTTTGCAAATGAAGCAATGGTATTGCATGCAATGTATCTTGTTTTGAATTAGAGGGAATTTTAGTTTTAAGTAATTTTTATTTTAGATTTTTAAATACACTGGGTAATATATTGCTTTATATGGTCATCACTTGTGCCCCTTTTTTTCACCGTTTTATTAAGTTTATTTAGTGATTCCAACCTGCAAATAATAAACCGTTTAGTGTATAAAACCATTAAATACATTGACATACAATGCAAATATCACACAGTGAGAAGCAAGCTAATTAAACACATCTCCTTTAAGGATAAACGTTCCTTAACAGTTGTTCATCCTTGTAAAAAGTCAATAATCAAAACATTGTTAAACATGTTATTCAGCGTCAGAAGTGCTGGATGAGTGTTCTTACGAAACGCAACAATAATACGACTCCTGAAGCATTCCTTCAACACAATTATCTCGACTCGGAACTAGAATAGAGTGTGTTCAACAGGTACAGTTTTAACTGCCAAAATACACGTGCAGCAAAATACAAAGCAAATGTATTTAAGAATTCAACCTTCATTTCATTCAACATATTTTTTACGCACTTTTAGAAATTATATTTTGTTTTGGTAACACCTATCTGTGTTTTCTCAAACAATCAAACCCCGAACAATCCTTTGCAAAGGATTTATCATTAATTCTTAATTTGGTTGTACAGGGTACGCTACTGAGAACCAATTATAAATAATTTATATATGTATAGATCATGGTTTGCAAATAATTTAAAACGCATATAAATAGATATTACACAGTAAGTGCATTTTAAGAATTTATGAAAGAGCAAAATACATCTCAAACTGATGTATGACACCAAACTGCTTGTGTTTAAAAAATGTCAAAAGTGTACAAATCTATTAATTTGTCTCGCTTGAAAATAATGCCTTTGTCGCTTAAACCATTTTTTAAACGCAAAAGTTTATAGAAATACAAGTGTCAGATGTGCAAAGCATTGAACAAGTAGGCTACTATTTTCAACGCAACACACGTTATAAAAACATATTATGCATTGCATGTGTTGTGTTAAATTAGCATTCAAACGGTTAATAACAATTTATATTAGTACCGTAAGAAGTTTGCTTTTCATCAAATCTTGCTGATTTAATACAAGACTGATATTAGTCTGAAAACATGGAGATTATATCATCTTCCTGTAGAATGAATTATTTCCTGGTTTCCTGTCTTTGCCCATACAGTATTTGCAGTGCATTGAAAGATGTAATCTTGGAATACCTGGGCCAGTTGTCCCTTCTTTTGCAGCAGTATCGCTTTGAGAGCCGCGCGCTTTCACCGAGCTCTGGGATTGAAAAGTGAAGAATCTGGAATCTGGAGGAGGTGATGACACATACAACAACGCTGTTACACCTGCACGAGCTCCAAGTACGGAAATATCTACCAGGAAGAGCCAGCAGAACCAGCATGGGTGGTCAGAGAAATCTATACCCCCCAAAACCGGATCAATTAAGTGATCTGGGGCATTCGGGGTGCAGGAAAGTGACCGCACAAGCCACACTAATTACACGGCAAACAATAGGATGATATGGGCCCTATTTAGCAACTTTCGCAAACCCCTAAGACAATCGCAAAACACTTTTGCGAACAGTTAGAGCGCCAGAATCAGGCGCACGTGTGGGCAAACAGACTGCCCACATATGTGATTTAGCAACCGTGGTTTAGTGCCCACTCGGCAAGTGAGGGTTAGCGGTCGACATGGGCTGAACTTTAGGGTAGTGTCCTCATTTACATACAAATGTAGCGATTTAGCAAACCAGCAACAGTGTTAGCGTTTGTATTTCAATTGACATGTGAAAACCAAGTCTAAACTGTAGCCAAATTACATGGTCGACTAGAAATACCGGTGAAACTACCAGGGAAGCAGGTAAAGAAAGGAGAGAGAGAGAAAAAGGAGAAATAAAGGAAACATGGAGGGCCCACTAGATTAATGTGATACTTTGTACTGTGTTTTGTAACAATTGTAAGTCGCCCTGGATAAGGGTGTCTGTGAAGAAATAAATAATAAAAAGAATAAGAATTTCTACGTGGCCAGACAAAGAGTGGAGGAGACGTCCCCAAATATTTGGAAGTCATTTGTCTTTTCTGAGCCTGTCTGACACACAATGTATGCAGCAACAGACAGACAATTACTGACATCTGCCAACTGCTTCACACTGACCTGGAAGGAGATGTGCGGAGAGCACACTTTTTGCTTGTAGCACCAAGGTACGCGCACCAGCACAGAATATGCACCTCTACGTAAATCTTAAGGGGACCTATTCTGTCAACGTGCAAGTAGTGTGTGATCTGTGATGCCAACAACTACATCACAAATGTGTATGCAAACTATAGTTGGAACCAACTTAAGGAAAACTCCTGATTCTAAATGTTTGGCTACATGAAGTTACTATATAAGTAGAAATTCGCACGTTGTATGCATGCTTCCTCCTATCGTTTTCATGCATTTGTGAGAATGATGAATTGAGCAATGTTACAGTTCAATAAATAAGCAGTCCCAAAGACAACAATAATTATTGCTACTTAAAAATGTGATACCCTGTCACAACACTCGTAGCTCGCATTTGTAAAAAAAAAAAAAAAAAAAAAAAAATGCATGCGCACACGATGTATTTTATTTTTAAAAAACGTAATATCGGTGCATTGAAAGTCAGGAGTTACTACAGTTCCGTTATTTATTTATTTATTTATTTATTTATTTATTTATTCTCACATCGAGTGCAAATATACAGTTCTTGTGAATTTAGTAATTAGGAAAATGGCCATTATACAAACAGAAGCGCCGAGTATCAAAATTGACTTTCAGTATAACTTGAGATGCCGCTGGACGATCAGCTATAGGCAAAGCGAGATAGTGACGGAGGCGGAACAAGATCAGAGGCATACAAATCAGAAAGGACTGCATCATCCGGGGATACATGAGACGCGCAGCGGAGGTGGCTTGCTGCTACTGGAAGGAAGAAAAGGTTGTTCTGAAAGAACAAAATACTCACAACCTGGGCTGTGCCTGTTATAGAAGCATGCTCGTGTAAGAACTCGGGCTGCCAGGCCGTTGCATGATTTGGAGAGAAGTTTTTATTATTATTATTATTCACAAGGACCGCAACTTTGGTACTAAGGCATTGGCGGACATTGCACTGCAGTCAGTCGAGCTGGGCGCGAATACAAATACTGTACGGAACTGAGCAGTGATAGTGACTGAAGCTTATTATTGTATTATTAATATTATTATTGTTATTATAGATATTATTATTATTATTATTAGCGTTGTTATTTTTTGTGATGATGGCCACTTACCAAGATCCTGAAGATGACGCAATGACTTTGATGGTCCATGACACCAACACTTCCAAGGAGAAAGAGCGACCCAAAGAGGAACCGGGTCCGGATAAAAGTTCTGAGAAGTCGGACCCGTCCCAAAAACCTCCATACTCTTATGTTGCTCTCATCGCTATGGCTATCAGAGAGAGCACCGAAAAGAGGCTTACCTTGTCGGGTATCTACCAGTACATCATCAGCAAGTTCCCTTTCTACGAGAAGAACAAGAAAGGCTGGCAAAACAGCATCCGCCACAACCTGAGCTTGAACGAGTGTTTCATTAAGGTGCCGAGGGAAGGCGGTGGGGAAAGGAAGGGTAACTACTGGACTCTGGACCCCGCATGTGAAGACATGTTTGAGAAGGGCAACTACAGGAGAAGACGGAGGATGAAGAGGCCTTTCAGACCCCCTCCGACTCACTTCCAGCCGGGGAAGACTCTGTTCGGCGGTGACGGCTATGGTTATCTTTCTCCCCCAAAATACTTGCAATCCAGCTTCATGAACAACTCTTGGTCGCTGACCCAGCCTCCCACTCCAATGTCTTACACGTCTTGCCAGATGGCAAGTGGCAACGTCAGCCCAGTTAATATGAAAGGACTGTCATCGCCCACCTCGTACAATCCTTATTCTAGAGTCCAAAGCATGACTTTACCCAGCATGGTGAATTCCTACAACGGGATGAGCCACCACCACCACCCCCATCCTCACCACCCTCAGCAGCTAAGCCCGGGGACCGCTGCACCTCCTCCGGCCTCCTCAACAAACGGAGCCGGCCTTCAGTTTGCTTGCTCCCGTCAACCAGCGGAGCTCTCCATGATGCACTGTTCATATTGGGACCACGAGAGCAAACACAGCGCGTTGCATACAAGAATAGACATTTAAATTACTGGATATCAGCTATCTAAGAACTACCCAAACAGCGACGACAACCGCCACAAAAATAACCAGCGAAAACATTTTCTAAACGGTGATTATGGATTCTGTTACAAATAATGTCTGTGCCAAAGTTATTTGCACTGGGAATCCTGCGCCCTGTTTGATTCAAGGCAGTGTAAGTTACGAGACATTCTCTACTTAAAAAGCTAGAAACAGATTCTGGAAGCCCGTGTTTGTTATTGCCCCGACTGTTTAGGATTCGAAGATTTTTTTTTTTTTAACGTGATACAAGAATGTTGGTCGTCCATTTCCATAAGGGTGGTAGTACGTTAATTAAAACCCACTGCCGTGCTTGATGTGATATATATATATATAATGATATATATATATATATATATATATATATATATATATATATATATATATATATATATATATATATATATATATATATATATATATATATGCAGTAGCTCATGTAATGTAAATCTTGTATATGTACACGAACAACGTAGAATATTTAACACGGTAGATGACATTGACGGTAAAATCATTTTCTTAGAAACAAAGGCGCTGTTCGGGTTGTTTTCAGTCATGGGTTTAGCCTTTTTGTGATAAGGAAGGATTATTCCAGCAGGTATTACACTACGTGTATCATGAATGTAATAATTGTAGACGTTGTATAGAAATATTTTACAGATCTGTACAAAACCCCATGAACGGTTCTGCTGTTAAAGCTCGCCACGTCGCCAACTTACGGACATTAATTACTATGGACAAGTGGATTTGTGAGATTTTTGATGCACAGTACATGTATTAAGAAAGTTTCACATTGACCTGTATGTTAGTCTCTTGCCCCCATGTGGAGCTTTGAATTGTGTTTGTCCTATGTTTTATATATACAGTATATTTGTATTAAAAAAAAAAAAAAAAAGTTTCTTATACAACCATACTGACGATATTTCAGGGCCAGTTTCAATTTGCTTTCTAATTTTCTAAAATACTGTTTTAAACAATGTGGGACCAATATGAAAAAAAAAAAAAAAACTAGCACTTTTGTTGTGTATTTCTTATAGCGAATGACATAATAAACATGTATTTCTTTATATTTTTCTGTTTATCGTTCATTTATTGCCAGCGTTTGTTTCATATTATATATATATATATATTAATCTTAGGTAGGCTTTAAAAAAAAAGCAGAGTTCGAGCGCTTTTTTGCTTAGATCTGATTCTATAAAATGCATAGTTATTAAAGGTTAGAAATGTTCAATATAAGGCATATGTGTGTTATTATTGACGTTCAGTCGAAATAAAATAATCGGAATAAATACCTAGTCCTGTTTTACATTTTACATTGTGGAACTGAGAATGACCTTGAATTCTGATGTAATGGAAGTTATTTATTGAAGCTGTATCTTTATCTAAAATAATAATAATAATAATAATAATAATAATAATAATAATAATAATAATAATAATAATAATAATAATAATAATACGGGGGGGTTGGGGGACTGTGTTTTGCATTTTACTGCTAATTTCTAATACTGTAGTCATATTTTATACCTACACTTAGCCTAATAAATCCATATGCTTACACTGTAGGCTATTGAAATTAATTGTTATTAAAAACAATATAGTTTGCATTCCTAAACGATTTGGCAGTTTTACTCCCCGGTGTTTTTAAGAAGGCAATAGTGAAATATGTATTATATTATATTATATTACAAACGGTAATGAAAAAGTTAAGGCCTTTGTTTTCAAATTGTTATTAATAGAATGGTATCGGTGCTTTTAGATATGGATGAATTTACTCTAATAAAATAAATTGTCGTGCGTTATAATAATTCAATTAATAGTGTTTAAGGTTTACTTAACCTAGTTTAAATGTAGCCTGTGGGGTTATTATTGATGCCATTTCAAGCCCTGTCTTTTTTGTAATAGTCTCCCGGCAATCCGTTTTTAGAGCCACGCTCTTATATAGTGTCAAGAACTTTAGCCATTTGCTAGGCAGTAAATTAAGCGTTAGACTCGTGTGTGGTTTAATTAGGTTCTGTAGACTCTAAATACGGCCTTTTAGTTTTAACTGCACCTATGCGTTCTAATACCCAGAACCATAAATTGAGACCTATATTGTGATTTATAAAACACGTTGAAGATAAAGTTCTATGTGTGCCCGTCGTTGTTCTGTGTTTGAATTGAGAAGTAGGAACTGATTACAGAATTAAAGAAGCTGTTCGATAAGTCAATCTGATCGGCTGCGTGTTTGTTCTGGCGACCGCCCTGCTGCACCGTGGGCTACAACGCACAGCCTGAGAACAGAAAACTGTTTCCATGTTGCTGCTGTTATTATGTTGTATTTAATTATGTATAGGTAACTGCATTATTAAGGTCGTAGAGTTGAGGTAACCGCATTATGTCAAACAGGTTAACCGACTCAACATTTGTAACACAACAGTGCCCATTTAGTCACTGTGTGTACAGTTGTACCATGTTATTATTTATTTCTTAGCAGACTTACCCAGGGCGAAGTTCGCTATGAGCATGTTAACTTCTCTGTGCATCTATTTTATAATGCATCTTTGTAATGCAACTTATCGAACTCCACAAACTGTCTAAAAATGACTAATTAATGACCGAAACTAATTAATGACCGAAAATAAACACACTAAGTGGGTAGGGTTACTTCACACAATGAAATATAAAACAGTGATTGCCACCAATAAACTGTAATAAGGTTTATTTGAGTTTATTTTGCCAAACAGCAGAGAAACGAAAGGAATTACAATACGAGAAATGTTCTATAACTGATGATAAAAATGAGAAATTATGCTCTATTAATTATAGCTTTGCAATGTGTTTTGACTGCTGTAATATACATATATATATATATATATATATATATATATATATATATATATATATATATATATATATATCTTGCCAACCGAGAAGAAGAAGAAGAAGACAATAGCATGGCATTATAAACACACTGAATGAAACCCATCCTCTCTGTTTACATTCAATGCGTGTCTTCAATGTATTTTGTCACCCTTATCGTTCTGTTGATTTGTAGATTTTACCCAAAACGCAGAAACCTTACTGCTGTATTATTATTATTATTATTATTATTATTATTATTATTATTATTATTATTATTATTAAACGCTCAATGAAAGTGGAGCAATCAAATTACAGTTGGAAATAATGCCGCATTTAGCCTATGCATTCAGTGTCGCCCTTGTCGATTACAACGCTCAATGCACCACATTCATTTGAGAAACGACGCGGATAAAGGGTTATCTTGACTATATTATTGGAGTTGTATCCATATTAGTGCATAATTCGATGAATAACAGTATATGTGCACTCCAATCATATTATTAGATATATTATTTATTTTTCAAATACTCACTCAACGGCCTATGCAGTATTTAGAAAGACAACGCGAAAGACCTACACGTTTGTCAGATACATTTATTATTATTATTATTATTATTATTATTATTATTGTATAGTGTATCACTGTTTTAACCGTTACCGTATTCAAAACCAGTTCGATGTTTCAGTACCCGCTTTGTTATCAAAGCAGATAGCGTTACTGTACAAAACAAAAAGGCCTAGACGGGTCACTGACATGGGCATGTTTGAAACTATGAATTGTATCCCATAAGTGTTTCTACACGAAGAAGGATTGCGTTTGTATACGAGGCTTGTGTAAAGACATTGCTAAATGACGCTATGCGGCATTATGGGCCTACCAATTCCATTACCATGTTCACATGAAATAAATGTAAATTGTAATATTGAACTATATATTATTATTATTATTATTATTATTATTATTATTATTATTATTATTATTATTATTATTATTATTATTATTGTATTTTCATGGTTAATTGAATATTTCCAAACTCGTATAAGCGGCTGAGTTCCTGACACAACGCGCTGATATTTATTTTGAAGCTGCCTTAGCGACCCTGACATTTTAAATAGAATCGTTTTTGTTGTAGGCCAATTTGTTAACTAGGCCTGCTTTTTAAAGTATAGACTCCTTAGCCATACACGATAGGTTTCAGAGAAGTCCGAAACGCTACAAAAATATAAGAAAGAAAACCTGGGGTGACAGCTGGGCATGATATCACGCAGGCCTCCTGTCTGTTTAACACAGTCAAGAGTTTCTGCATCGATATATATATATATACAGAGAGCTAGAACTGATATCACTGAAAAGGGGCAGGGTTTGGGAAACAACAACAACAACAACAACAACAACAACAACAACAACAATAATAATAATAATAATAATAATAATAATAATAATAATAATAATAATAATAATAATAATAATAATAATAATAATTGTTAAGAATTGTATAACACAAAAGAAATGTGGCTGTTATGCATGTTGCCCTATGGCGCTCAGGCTAAACTGTGTTGTTGAATCACAGTATCGTGTTTTATAGACCACGCTTTTTATGTGTATTTAGTCTGTGTGGTTTAGTAAAACAATACGATCTTGTTCCAAGTCCTATTATAAGCCCAATTTGATCCAAGCAAAGAAAGACGACACATTTGCAAAACGATGTATCAAAACGCCGGTTAATCTAACGTAGTAATACGTGTAATTATGAAATATCTAGGTTATATTTTTGTTTTAATTGGTAATTCGCCCTCCTATTTTCTTTCATTATTTATTGCCAGTTTCGGCACTTTTGTAGCCCGCCCCTTGTCCCGTTAATTTCGTATTATAAGGGCTCCCAACCCGACGCATTTCACATGGTCTCCATACCTGCCTGTAATTCAAAATATTCCACTTGCTCTGTGTACCCAGCTTTCATTCTGCGTGTACAAAAAAGATCCCCCTTTGGCAGATCACGAGTTGTTCACTGCCTGCCGGTCAATGATATGATTGTCTAATAGGCCTATAATACCAAGTGTTCTATGTAGTTTGTTAGTGCACTGAGCGTTCTATATAGAACCGATAGGCTTTCTGTGGAACCAATGGGTTCAATACTGCTACACAACAGAGGAGTCTATATTCAAGGCTTTAAATAAGCCCATGTTTCCAATAGAACCCCAATTGCAGCCTGCATTCACACCAGTATAGGGACATTCAAGTTTGTTATTCTAAATAGGCATAAACGTTCATTAACCTGGAACCTGGAAGTGTGCGTTATTATTATTATTATTATTATTATTATTATTATTATTATTATTATTATTATTATTATTATTATTATTAATCATCATAAGAAGAAGAAGAATGTAATGCATGGGCTACACTATGTGTATCCTAATTCCCTTGCCATATAATAGCCTAATGTATATGCAAATGGTTGGATTTCAGTTAGTAGCAATTCATAGTTCTATTTTCTAAACTGATAGCATCAAATCTGAATATCCGTGGAGTACAAACATGTATCTGCACAAGCGTGGTCTATCTAAAACATCCTAGCGACACCCTTTGATTTGAAACCCACTGTTTGCACAAAACACAATACGTTTTAAAGGGGAAGAAAAACAAGTGTATATTTTTTGTGCTTCCTAACTTGTGTGTTTTGTAAATAATGTTGGATAGAGATTAGGTTCTTTCACAGCCTCAGCTCCAAACAGACTAAAGAAAAGAGAAACCGACACACGGTCTGCCGCAAACACCTCGCTCCTATTTACAAAACATTCGAGCTAACAATATGAATCCGTTTAACATTAAGGGGAAAATAAACAAACAACGTTGCCAAAGCCAAGCCGATGCTTTGACATAAAGGACTGGGCGGGTGGGAAGCGAATGATGCATGTCAAGAAAACTCTTACAATGCAGAAATCTGGCCCATCTGAGGCATGTGGTAATGCAGACATTCATAATGCAATAAACTAATGTGAAAAGAAGTGCCAGCTGTGTTGAGTTAATGATAACACATGGACTAAAAGTGAATTTGAAAACGATATACCGATTCTTGTATTGAAAATAAATAGGCTAAATCAATAAACAATGCTAGCTTAATTGTATTCCTTTGTGCTTTTAGCAATATGGATGCGTGTGTTTGAAAATTATATCTTGGTTACTTTAAACAGACTGATCAAATTTGTTATATGTTTCTGGTGCAGATTGACCCAATTGAATTCAGATCTCAGATTTGTATATATATATATGCAATTTATTTGACAGATTTTCAAAAATGTTTTTTCCCGCTGCGCATTTTCCATATAATTGTTCACTTTATTTCAGAGAAATGCGACTTGTATGTCGTTGTAAAATGCACTGTAAAAAAAAGAAGGAATTTGACACATTCGTGTTGAAGTTTCACTTTTTACGCACAACAAAAACACAAGTGTTACCAAACTAATTAAATCATTACTCAAATGTGTTTTATATTTATATTAATGATTCGTAAATATTCGCAGTACAAGATTGTTTGAGTAATAATAATTACAGAATATACATCCATAACCTGAAACACGTTTAACTGAATCGAGAGTTATGCGTGATGAAATAAAACTTTAATTAGTCAAAGCAAATTCATAAAATAAATTGTAAAAACTCAATCTTTGATCAGAAAGCCGTGCATACATTTTATAATTGTATTACTTGTACTGTGATACTTGAAATGTATTTGCTTACGATTGTAAGTCGCCCTGGATAAGGGCGTCTGCTAAGAAATAAATAATAATAATAATATAATTAGTAAAAAGCTTAAGAAAAAAAAAAGAAAAAAAATCAATGTGTTTTTCCTGGTAATAAAACAAACAGGATATTCCACGTGCTGTGTCGCGTCACGGGGTGCTTATTTTATTGTTTTTAAGCCAGACCCCTTAACTGTTCTTGGACTTCAATGTGGAGTTCAAGAATGGTATGTGCTTTACACTCAAGGTTCAGTGTCCTGCAGACAGAACAGTATCCTGTGCACAGTCATCGGCTTTCATGCTAAACCCGAAGCCGAAACCATCGACTACAGTCCAATCAAATCAAAAGCAGGGTCGGGTAATGAATTTATATAGATAGATAGATAGATAGATAGATAGATAGATAGATAGATAGATAGATAGATAGATAAAACCACGGGTTGGAACGTCAAAACAACACAAATACTTGTAATATGTTGAGAAAATGCAATGTCCTTAAAGCTCAAAGCCCATGAGATGTCAACAAGTTAAAAATAAGCACATTTATTGTAATTGTATATATATATATATATATATATATATATATATATATATATATATATATATATATATATTAATGCATGCATTAAAGAGACGTTTTAGTGTGCTAAAATGCAGGCGAGATCTTCAGATACGTTCCTGAAGTTGTGAGACCTCTCTGGACATTGGTCTCAATCTAGCTCTCCCGATGAAAATAATACACAGGCCGAAAATAAAACAGTTAAACCCAAAAAATCAGTTTTTAACAACGGTGAATCTGGTGAATATAATAATACCTACAGTATATTCTGCAGGACATATTTAACCAATAATGTGCTGTATTTCTGCACGACATACTTAACCTGTAATATATATATGAAAGTTGTTTTGAGTTTACTAGTAATTTCACTGCACGATAACTGCCATATATTAGCCTACGGTAATTTAAATGTTATCGTTATGACAACTGTATTGAAGATATTTATCCGTTTTGTGGCCACAACATGATTTGTTCCATACACGTGTCACTCAATGTTCTCTGGGGCGCATCCTTCACGCAGGTATCTCTAAATGTCCTCTGGAACACATTCTTCTAAGCAGCAAAAACGTTATCGACGCGCCGAGACTGCCTAGAGAATCACCTACCTGACCCCATGTGGCCAACCATGCAGCAGAAAAACAAACAAATTCTTTCTCTACTAGGGTAACATTGCAAACCAGGGTGCATTGCTTATGGAAAAAGCAGGTTAAAACTGCAAAAAATGCGGTGGAAAACCTCGGACAAGGATCACTGCTGTTAAACAGGTTGTCCTGGATGTATTATTCAATCATTCGTTTGTGTGTACCTGTCATGTCAGTACATTTGAATTCTGTTGTTTTTTTAATGTGAGTTATAACTCTAATTTCCTCAGAAAGTGGAGATGTAATTCATCACGTGAATATGTGAGCACACATACTGTGCCCTCAGCAGGTGTAAAACAAAGGATGCAAATCGTACTTCCCTCCTTTTTCTCTGGGCTGAAAAGAAACAGGTGTGGAGCATGTGCAGGTTGTTGAGGCTGTGGCACAGTGCGCGGGTGTTTGGAATATTTCTCTGTGTTCGGCACAGTGTGATAGGACCACAGGTGTGTGATAGGGGAACGGGCTTGACAATACTCCTGCATATAGAGCGTCTCCCGGTGTTCGGGAGATACGAAATGCCACGGATAGGAGTTCCAATAACTAGTTACTGGGTCCTCGTGACAAACATGGGGGAAAAGACGACCTTACCTAGATAACGTGGTTCTCATAACAGCGAGTGTGAGAAGTACCGATTTTCAGGGTTTTTTTTTTCTAGTCTGTTTTCAGGTAGACCTACGCAATAGCATTTTTGCAAGTTGAGTGTGTGTGTATATATATATATATATATATATATATATATATATATATATATATATATATATATATATATATATATATATATATATATATATATATATATATATATATATTCTAACACATTTTATGTAACAAATTTTAATACAAGGGCTGTTAGTATATCTTCAAGTGTTATTTCGGGTAGACCTATGACCCTTAGGAGTGAATGATCCCATAGAGAGAACGATACAGTCAAGCATACCTTCCTATACCCACAAGGGGATGTTATAAAACAATGATGTAACACGTGTTTAAAACACACGCGTCCACAATGTTTAGAATTCACACCGTAGTCTTTTTATTTAAGGTATTATGCCTGTATTGAATGTATTTGCATGTATTTATTTATTTATTTATTACTGTTTGTATTCAATGTACTAAAGCGCTTTGTGATCATGGTCCACTATGAAAGGCGCTACATAAAATAAAGACTGATTGATTGATTGATTGATTGATTGATTTAAAAATGTATCGAGATGCGATCTTAAACGTGTCAGTCTTACAAAGATGTCATAAAAAGGCTGAGTTAATCAAGAAACAATTGAGTAACTATCACTATCACTCACTTCGTTCTTCTTGGAGACCCTGGA
This sequence comes from Acipenser ruthenus, assembly GCF_902713425.1. Classification (NCBI taxonomy): domain Eukaryota; kingdom Metazoa; phylum Chordata; class Actinopteri; order Acipenseriformes; family Acipenseridae; genus Acipenser; species Acipenser ruthenus. The sequence continues at coordinate 3,246,941 of NC_081200.1, read as the reverse complement.
TTCCGATTCAATGCTTCATGTTTTGAACAGTGTCCAGAAAAGAACGCATCGCCACGTTTTATGCTATACGGAGCACTCCTCTTATTTATGGTTTTTAACAATCTGAACACAATCTGATTACTACCAACGCAAAGACTGCTGGTGATTCCCGAGTATGTGCTTAGCTGAGGGGTCTCTTCTGTTATATATTTTTTTATAGACTGTATGCTAGTTTGATCGAAGTCGGATTTAGCCTAAATGTGGTTTTGGACAACTGAATCGAAAAGATAGAAAACGCGTCTCGTTTAAAGTCAGGTTCAGGTTGCCGGTTTCCCAGTGTTATACACAATTGAATTCATGACATTCTTGACAATGTTTTACATTTAAGCGCAACCATTTCCAGTCGCACAGTGCCCACTTCACCCCGAATCCATTGATAGTGGACTGGGGTCACCGATGTTTATTATACATCTGATAGAAACAGGAAAATATGCAAAGATTTGATTCACAGAAATCCGGCAATTGTCACCGTGTTAGCCCATATTTTCTATGCTTAAAATAAAATAAATGGGTTACTTTTCATTGTCTTCATTTGCGTTACAATATAAACACCCACGTTTCACTTCCAGCGTCTCTTCTTGGGTTTGTTGAAATCATTCTATGTACTGTAGGCCCTACGTGATGTTTAACTTATTCTTTTTATTATTATTTCTATATCACCCCCTAGGGACCTCGGGTTATTAAACACAGTAATAACACTAAGTCAAAATATTGTTTCAAATCTATCGTACACGCCTAAATAAATCTACATAAGAAATACAAGAAACAACAGAGAATTCTTTCTTTCATAAACGTTTATAAAAGTTTAAAGCAGCCTATATTTTAGTGTTATTATTCAGAAATAGAACTTCCAATAACTCACGAGTAAAAGTCGTGTAAATAACGACCATTGCATTGTATTTGTGCAACAATGCTTGAACATTATAAAAGCTTGGACTGGACCCAGTCTATCAGGTACTAGTTTTAAATTGCGGTATTGTATTAGTGGCCTGTTTTCGCATCCAAACATGTTTTCAAACATTCGAAATGTCCCCTGAACTACTGTAAAATCAAATTGTTATGACTTAAACAGAAAGCGTATGCAAGAGATTTTAAACACGTTTTAGACGCAAACGTGTTCCCAGCATTAGTATGAACTGTTTCGAGTATATACATTCATGTTTAATCCCGTAACACTTAATGTGCTGTGAATAGTACTTCAATTAATTGAAGGCACTTTTATGGTTCACAGCATATAGTGTGCGTGGGTGTGTGTGTGTGTGTGTGTGTGTGTGTAGCTTTGGAAAAACCCACTATTTAAACTAGCTGAGTGCAATTTGAAGTTGTAACTTTAGGATTGACCACCAGAGGGTGGTAGAGGTATTTAAAGATATCGGAAATGCGTTTTAGTTTGACCGCTAAAAACAGTTCTGTGTTTCTCTGGCATTTCTACCATCTTCTTAGTCATTCTTACAAATGCGGCCTTGCTATAACTTCTTGCTTACAAGATTATTAATTGGAAGAATAGTTTCTTGTATTACTGTATAATACTATGTATTATTATTATTATTATTATTATTATTATTATTATTATTATTATTATTATATATCTCAAATTGTGTAAACATACCAAAAGAGATATCGTAATCGAACGTGTGCTGATAACTGTAACTATTACTATAATGTTTGACCCTTGTACCGACCTTTTTAGACAATGTTCCTGGCATCATGTTATGAAATGAGTCACGCATGCAGTTGGGAATTATTCTCACCAGATGTAGTACATTAGAAACATTCAAGTTGACCTCTCCGTTTGTCATTACGTGTTCATATTAAACGTGCATTTCTACCCCTAAGGTTTCAACTCCTGAAATCTGAAAAGTATTCCTTTCAAGCAATTACATCTCCTTCTTGGCTGAAATTCTCAATTAAACTAATTATATATTTTGAAGGTAGGAATTATGTAGAGTTTTATATCATGCCTGCTTTCAAGTCCAGTGTGTTTTTTATTACAGGGCCGTTTCATATTATTTGATTAAACTTGTGCTAGTTTGAATTGAATTAGGCTGTATTTAATCAAATAAAACCAAACAACTCTGTAATAAAACCATGCTGGGGTTGGAGCAATGCATTACAGAATTATACACTGCCCTTTTCCCCAAAGTTTATTATGCGTTTGGAAAATTAAGACCAATAAACAGCCACTTTAAAGATGCGTGTATATTCACAATAAAAAATAAATGACATCATTGTAGGACTGACTATCTCCTCGGATATATTACAGGATCAAGTCCATTTGGGTTTAAAGGGAATATCATGTCACTTTGTATGTTTCAATATGACCCACATGAACTCTGCTAGCCCCACCCACTCTAGAACTACACAGGCAGAGTATATGGCGCTGGGAGAGCTAAAAGGTCACCATGTCACATGATCAGAATGGAATCGGGAGGTGTGTTCAGCTCTGGCAATTAGGATTCCCCAGACAAGCTGCAGCCAGGTAGATAAACCAAGAACCACTGGGAATGGTAGAGTTTCGATGACAACACGTGTAGCGATTGTAGGTACAGCAACTTTTAAATGACAGCATTGTCTTTGAAGAATCTGAATACAGTAGTCCAAAATGAAGTAATACAACACAAGAAAAAAACAAAAGATCTTCAAATGCAGTAAAGGAGGTGCAGTGAGGACAGTGCCAGTGATAATAACAGTGATGTTTTTAAACCCTTGGTTAGCACGCCTTTAAACACATACGTACACAGTAATGCACCAGGGTAGGTAGGTATGCAGCTTTAAGACAGTAACATTAAAAAGTATGTCCTTTGTTAGAATGTTTTCTTAAGCTGAAATATAATATACCGAGAAGTAATAAGAAAAAGAAGTATGCATGTATTTAAACCAAGTTTCTACTGTACATTCTGGGTGAGCATTTTACATTTCCCCACTAGAGGTCCTCAGTGATCCTAAAGTTTAACTTGATACCGAATGCTGCAGGAGTACCACAGTTTGCATCCCGTTTAACCTGCTTCGCTGACCCCTTATTGCGGGATTAAATTTGAGAAGGATCCTTTCCCACACAAACCCCGCCTTACACCCCTTCAACTCCACCTAACCTGCTTGCTAAACAAGAAGACAGGTCCACTTCTCAGCCAATCAGGTGGCAGCCCTCAGTGACAGGAATCCAATTCTCTGTCACCAGTTCTATCAGATCTGAGAGTGGGTACTCACGCTGTAGGTCACTGTTAACTGAACATCGGCGTGAAGGCTGATCATGGTCAGTGAAAACGTGTCATTTTCTAAAGCTTCTGCTGAAAGGAACTAGTCACGACCGCTCAGCTATCAGCAAAACACATCTATTGGAGGGTCATCGAAAAGCAATGGACAGCCGAGAATCTTAACAAGAAAGTCCTGAACACATTTGCAAAACCAATCTTGAAATCCTTTACATTTTAAATGAAACACCAGATGAATGAATTACGGGCAGCAGAAAAACATTCAAAAAGTGCATTCTGAACTGATACAATGTGGCATTAGAAAGGCTGGCTCCCATTTGAAGGAAGAGATTCCTCTGCTCGTGAACAAAGACTCTTTTGTATGATCGGGTTGTTCTTAATTGCAGTTAATTATCTGATTATTTCTTGAAGAACTGACAATCAGCAGCCCTACAGCTTATTTTAGAACATGCATTATTTTGGTAATGGTAGAAACGGGCATTGGTAAACTAGCATGCTGAACTAATGCAACAGAACCGCATCCTTAAGAAAATTTAACAATCACATACACTTGGTCAAACAAAGGAACAATTAGTTTGGTGTAGAAATGCATATGTGCAAATCAAGTTCCAAATTACATTTAAAAACGTGTTACTGCTTGTTGAAAAACCTTACCATGTCCTTTTCCAACAAGGCTTTGCTTGGGACACTCATGACCTAGTTCACAAATACTATTATATTGTGGTGACCAAAACACTAGAGTTTACAACAGTGTTCTAAATGGTGTATTTCGACCCCGTGCTTTATGATACTGGATTATTTTTTTTTATTTTATAGGGTGTCAGCCTGCTGGAGCACTTGAATCCAACCTGTCTGATCCAACCGGATCCTGTATTTGTATATTGATGTTGTTGCAGTGAATGCTGGATCTCTGCTTTAGTTATTTTTTAAAAGTACTTTCTGCTTGATGCCCGTATCCTAATTAAGGCTGTATCCTTGTAAATGATTATATGTAAATACATTTAAACATAAAGGAAGATGCACCATGCTCGTTTGTTTCTGTAGCATTTTTATACAGCTGTCTGCCGTTCTGTCTATGTTATTTTACACGGGCAACGTGTTTATGGGGTTGTTTCTTTGCAGCAGCAATGCTCAAGTAAATGTCTCAAGGCACACAGTGTAAGATCCCCCACTTTCTTCATGACAAAGCAATCCCTTTTTAACCTGTGTCCTTACTGCAGGAACAGCAAATTGATCCTATTACAAGGGAAACGTTCAGTTTGAAATATAGCCTACTGTATGAGGAACAACATATCAAGATGATAAACTCTTCATGGTGGTTGATATTATGTAATTATTTATATCACCACACTTCCCCATTCTGACAGCCACCTCACTTAAATATGCGTAAAATCTAAAGTACGTTTGAGAGTAAATGTCGTTTTTAAATATTTTGCTAAACGGATAGGTAGGAATCTTGTAGTAAACTCTCACCCTTTTAATGTTGCTGGGTCGATTGCAGCGTACCAAAATTAGTCAACTTGATGCGTCTAACTAGCGGATTAAGCAGGTTTAGTCCACTTGCTTAGATTAAAGTTAGTACAGTTGTTAATCCTGGTTGCAGTACCAGAAGATAATCACCACAGGTGGATCATCCACTAAATCGGACTAAACACGAAATTGGATGTGACATGATCCTTTTCAGGACTACCTTAGTACTTTGAAGTATAAGACTGACTTAGTATGCTTGCTTGTGCTGTTTGTAGAGCGCATTTTAACACAAAGACAGCGTCTTTATTCTCTGAAATGATATCTAAAAACAAGTGAAGTGAAAAGTGAAGCCTTTTGAAGCATTTGGTTCAGTAAGGTTCGCTCGCCAAGTCACAGAAATATCCTTACTAAAATTGACTATTGCACTATGTAATTATATAATATACCTTAATATATTGTTGATTCACTATATTGCACACTGATTCGTGTTTTAGGTAGACAGCGAATGTATCCGGTAGTTTAAATACACTACTATAGTAATGCGACACCTTTTTCTTTTTTGTGGTGGTTGAGGAACAACGTGTTCTGAAGAGATTGGTTTCGTTTTTTCATTAAAATATTGTACAAACTAATAAAGTGCCACACACTAAGGTACTGTGTATTTAAAAAAATAAAAAAGCATACACGTTTGATGTATTCAATTTAATCTGGAATGTCAGTGTAATGTGTATTAAATATAAACAACACAATTAGAACTTAACGTTCAGTGTCAAGCAGTAATAGGCTACCGGCAAGTTAAAATGAAAGAATGATCCGTGTGCAGAATGTGCACAAAAAGACATGTAGTAGGCTTCAATTATATTATGAATATGGGGGTACTTTTACTTAAATGTGTTTGCCCGAATCACGCCTAACGTAATAAAACGCCTTTACCGTTTTATCATTAATATATTATTTACTTTTGTTCATACCTTTTCATATTTCTGACTTTTTTCAATATCTTTTTTTGTTGTTGTTGTTGTTTTAGCAAATGCTAGTAATGACAATGTACACGTAGGCTAAATGCTCGAGTTTGTCTTTACACTTTACATTGTGAATTTCCATCTGCATTTGTAATGGCTTATTATGGGTTAGTCATTATTATCGGTCTAACTTGTTCCACTTGTTCAGGTCAGCTAATCCAATTTTCAGGATTAGATTTTTGGTACGCTGCAATCAGGACTAATTTAGTACGGAGCTGCAGGATTTGATACACCGCTTTTTAGTCCACTTGATGCAGACTAAGGCCAGTTTCAGACGGTTGCTCTAGAGGCGTGCCGAACTCAATTCAAGCACAACACTTTGACGAAGTCCCAAAATACATGAGTAGAGCGCCGTCTGATACAATTAAGTACGCCTCGACGCTCTTTTGATGCGAAACGCCTTCCTGTGCCGCTCCGAGCGGCTCTGCTGCACCTTGGTTTCATAAGGAGCTCCAGCGATGAACTGAACTGAGCTGCACTTAATGCTAATGTACACACATGATATACAAATGTATGCTAAAGAGTACCGTGTATCTCACAATGCTAATCAATCATGGCAGAGCCCACGGAGGAGCACCGAGCCAGGACCCGTATTCTTGAAAGACAAAACTTAAGAAAGTTCGTAAGAAAATAGTTAAGATCTTCCGAAGATTGTTCTTATGTTCAGTTCTTCAATTTTTCTTACGATCGTCCTAAATTTTTTCTTAAGAACTTCTTAAATATTGTCTTTAAAAAAAAAAAGAGTAATATAGTCCTAAGGCAAGCTGAATTTAAAATACATGTATTGTGATGGAGCTAAACACGCGTTACATTTTAATTAATGTGCATGCATGCATTTATACCCGTAGGTCCTATACGTATTACAGTGTATTACTAAAATAAATAAATAAACCACAGAAATCAATCCTCGTTTGCATCAATGTTAACGTGAACGCAGATCTCTGTGATTCGTGTTCTTGTAACTCGACTTAACAGAAATGCAGCTGTAAAAAAGCAGTATCGCAGCCCAACACCCAGCAACAGCACGGAGCTCTATTTTGTAACTGACCGAAAATCGTGCTCTACCTGGGGAATCTGCTCGCTGATCTGTCCTTAGCACTACGGCTTCTGAAATGGGAGACAGCCCCTGTGACTAGTAGTGCGGCGGATAGATCATGGTCTTCTTAAGGGTAAAAACAGTCAAGACTGAAAACCATTTGGTAAATTGATTAAAGCTTAGCTGTGTATTTGTTTGACACGAGCAAACTGCGCTGTGTAGGTCTGCTGTTCTCAAATAACGCAGTTTTTCTTTACAATAACCATATGTCATCATTGGTCTACGATGCGATTTTCTTTAAGACACCTTTGAAATAAGTGCGATACGCTTTCGGTTCGCCACTATGAAACCAATTGGTTCATCGAATTTAATGAAGTACGGCTCTAACATTTACTTAATTTCAGTTGAGTTGGGCACGCAACTTATTTACCAACAAAAACGATGACGTCCTGAACTTCATTACCTCACTCGTCACCGCAGCGACAAACTTTTTGGTTGTCTTTCAATTTGCAACATGGTCCGTGTGTAACTACTTTGGCAAAAAACAAACAAAAAAAACAAAACATTCCATTACTTGTAATTCGAAAGTCTATTTTCTGTGCACAGCACAATAGAAGCAACACATTCGGCAATCGTGTTTGCTGCAAAAGTCATTTGAATTTGCTTCCCCGGGAGCTGTTGCTTTGTTTTGTTTTCAGAAGCTTGTATTTCCGGGTGAAATCAGAGTCGAATAATATCCTGCACAGCGAGGGAGTGGGAATCCGGGAATCTGCCGGCTGCGCTGCTTGTATCATCATTCTGGCAGCCGAGACGTGCAGGTCACATAGGACGACTGGAAAAACAGAAAGACAGACAAACAACAGTTCACACCTGCTTGGAATGTTGGGCTATATTGCATCGACGCCTCTTTAATGCAAGCCGGATTGAAAATTGTGTTCGTGGCGTTTGAAAAGTTTTTGGCAAGCTGGTCGCTGGACAGCATTGTCAATTAGATTTCGTTGCATTTCCTGATTCGACCTGAATAGTTTATATTTAGCCAGGAGCAACAGTGGGAAATAGACACATTGGAGGTAGGTAAGATAGTCTGTTTAACTAAACCTGGTGTGAGGTTCGCTGAGAGACACATTGCCTCTCCATTAAAGTTGGTCATGCTGTAATAAAGTTTATATTTTTATTTTTTTTATTGACTTGTTACATTCATATGATTAAGAGATTCCGGTGTTGAGGGTATCGGGGTGGAGGTAAGTTGACTATTCACACGACCTAAACCATGTGCACCAAATAGAAAAGTAACGATTCAGAATATATCCAAAACGTGTTTATTAAGCAATGTAAGGGGTTACATCTGAAAATGTAACTTTAAAAAAAGTGTATGTATATAAGCAACAGATTCTGGATGAATACTGTGTGAAACCTTTCTGATAACATTCCTGATAAGTTTTTCAATTCAGTTTTTTGTTTTCTTCGATATAGTTTGTTTTGAGTTAAACAGTGTTTTTGTTCATTGTTAATCTTTTTACTGGTGTTTGTTTGAATTGGAAAAAAAAAGAAATGAATTCTTAACAACCCTCAGGCTTTGAAATGAAAATGCTCTGTTTGTTTTTTTTTTGTGATAAATGAGGTTTTGTTGCCGACTCTTGTGTTGAGCTCCAACATATTATTATGATTGTTGTTTTATTATTGTTTATATATTTGTAGTGCATGTTCATGTTTTGCAGTAGAACTCGTGGGCTGTTGGCACAGTTTGTGGATTCATTCACAGCTGCTCTATATACAGTCTGTATAGGTTGCTTGAGGTCAGTTGAGAATGTAGGGCATGTGTATTGATATTTCCCTTGTGCCTGGTTTACCACTGTTTAACAAGAACAGATACATCTGTCTATTTTGAAAACTATTTCACAGTTAAAATAAGCATTTACTGACACACATTGTCCACAAGCTCCTTTCCATAATTCTAACATGTTCTAAATAAATAACCCATTAAAAATAAACAAATCCACATGCCACAGTTTGTATTAGCTCTGGAGTGGTTAGGCCCCTTTAGCCTGTACTGCTAGAGTAGAAACACTTTGTTTTCTGCAGCTTTTTCGAATGCATTGCAGGTCCTGGTACTGTTTGTTTTTTCAGTACTGTGCTTTGTGGTGCCTTGGCTTGAAATACATTGTCAGACCAGTTTGCTGTTTGGAATGTGTTCTAGAATTAGGTAACAGGTGATGTGTAGTAGGTGATGAAGAGAGTCAAATGCACCAGATCAAGGTGAATTATTATTATTATTATTATTATTATTATTATTAATATTATTATTATTAATAATAATAATAATAATATTATTAATAATGTTGATGTAATGTTTTTGAATATTTCTGGAAACGTCTCAGACAAAATCTAACAACATCTTTCACTTTCACTCTGACTCTCGATTGCAAAAGCTCCCATTTTATAGTTATTTATAAAGGCATCAAAACAGGATGGGTCCTGGCCCTTTTATAAAGTATAACTTTTCAAAAGAAATCCCCCTGATGAGAGTGGTGTTCCAGGGGTGCATGTTGGGTGCATGAATCATCGCACACAAACAATGAACCAGATTCTTTTCTACATCAGTGTCAGTGCAGCTCCAGAGGTAGTGGTGGGTGAAGGCATACCGGGCTTGCACTGCTGCGGACTGACAGGAATGGTAACGCATGCCTGGAAGCTGGATCTGTGCCTCTGAGCTACAGTATGTGTTTCTGTGTCTGGGATTAATGTAGAATTCAGCATTCACAGTAAGAAAAGTCATCGCACAGGGCGGTAAATTGCACCCCAGTACTCCTTTCATTTACACATTCTCGTTAGCGGTACAGAAATCAGCCATTACCAACGAATAATAGGTTTCACATCAGTGTAAGTCATGCAATGCTCTTGCTACGTGGATTGTAGATCTTGTTTGAGGGGAGGGAAACTCTGAGTGTAGATCTGTTGTGTTTTTCTTTATGGCTCGTGGAAGTACTTCATAAATGTTTCCTTTTTACTTTCTTCTCTGCCAAGTATAATGAAAGACTTTAACACATTGACAGCCAGATTTTTATTTATTTGCCTCTTGTGCGTCTACATTTAGTAAGCAATCTTCAAGTAATTGTTTGTGGTTCTGAATAGAAAGCATTATATATATATATATATATATATATATATATATATATATATATATATATATATATATATATATATATATATATATATTAGTGTTTGCAGTGACCATTTTTCCAAACCTCTACACCACCATGTGATTTTTAATCACTGAAACTATTTAAAGAGATGAGTGTTTAACTCTGCCTCCAGGCGAGGTCAATAATAGCAGCAGTTACAATGTGTCGGAAAGGTCAGTATTCAGTAGTGCAGTCCAGTGACTCATCATGTGAATGGTCTTGGGTGGAATGCAGTGTGTGTTTTATATATAGTGCAGTGTGTAATGACTTGCCCCAGGCTAGTGAATAGGAGGTAGAACTGGTTATCAGAACCATGTGAAAGTAAACTAGTAAGTGATCTTTGGTGTCCAAGTGATAAAGCACACAAAACAATTCTAGTAAACCTTACTAAATCTACATAGATGCCACTTTGTAGGTCTTATATTTCCTATATTAAAGACTCACAATTAAAAAAATATATATATATATATTTTTTTTTTCTCAGGGATGGAAATAAGACGACTTTTGCATTATCGGGTTTTAATACAAACTTGATTAGCCACAGTGCATAGGTAAAAAGCTCAGGTGTGTCTGAATAAACTCATAGTAAACCCACGAATGGATCAAACTGCTATGCAAGGGGTTTCTCATCATTTCCATGCTTGTGCCTTTTATATAGGAAACCATGACACCTAATAAATTATTGTAATACATCTGGTAAGATTTACTTGAATTATTTTGTGAGCTCTCTGTCCTTTTTATAGGTAATATTTTCATGGAAGTTTGGAGAAGACCTTACCAAAGTGACCTTTTCTAAGAGATTATTCTGCCCTCATGGATCAACAATGGGGGCAGCACAGTCTAGATGTGGGTGGCAGAGGCAATGCACTGTACTGTGTTATTGCGTCAGAGAGGAAACCTCCTTCTCTGCTGTAAGATAAGAAATGTGTACAGCTATTTATATTGAGCCCATTCTGGTTCAGCTTGCTGAACTCCCCATTGTGTTACTGTACACATAATCTATGTAACTTGCTTTGTTTCCAGAAACTATTTTAAATGCTTCTATTTGTAGACTAAATAATATATTTATTTAACTGTAGCAGTGCTGTAAATCTCTTTGGACACCAAAGAAACAGTGAATAATTGCAGGGAAATTGAAATAGGCCTAACCACTAAAGCTTAATTTGAGTGTAAACTGCAGGTTAGAGTAGATGATGTCTTTGTGTGTAGCTCGGCTGGATAGCAGCCTTGAGTCATGTGGGCTGACTACCCAAGAACTGCGACCAATCCACTCTGTCCTCATTCCTAGATAAACAGTAAAGCTCTCAGGTTTTGCCCCGTTTCCTCTTCGAACAAGTACATTTCTCACACCATAGCTCTCCATCTGTGGGCTTCTGGAAGCTGCTCAACTTCAGGATCTTATTTTTAAGTGATAAACAGGCTTTGTATTTTCTAAGGAGCTTTCTGCCTGGACGATTCCTGTATTTTCCAATGCATTGCTTAGTCATGCTGCAGTCCCAGCTTCCAGACAGACATCCATTGGTGTTTTCCAAAAGCATAGAAGCAAACACTCATGAATTCAAAGGTTTGACCTTGTGGGTCCTTTTCCTTTCTGCTTTTGAGAACAGTCTGGAGATGCTCTGAACCTGCCCAGTATGTTGGCTTCCCTGCCATTCGGCCTCTTCTCTCGGAAAGCCCCTCCTGGGATGCTTTGTTAGACCGCTAGCCAGACGTTGGTTGCAGCCACACGATGACGCATGCACAGCGCGGCCAGAGGCCATTCATGTTCATGGGGCTCTGTCTGTTAACTGAGGAAAGCAGGTCCTTCTTGGAAATTTGGTTGTTCATGCAGCACGGATTGAAGAATCCTTTAATTGCTGCAACGCAGTGATGTGAGCTGCCAGTTCATTGTACTGTAGTTCACCAGGCTATTGCAGTCTAGTAACTTTGGAGCAGGTTTTAGGTATTTAGGTAGTCAAAGGGACTGTAGAAATTGCTTGATTCCTTACGTTGGTGACTTAGCCAAATTTGTTGTTTGTCGGAAAACCCTTGATGCAGGCTTTTCAAATGATGATCATGTTATGATGCTCGATTTTAAGGTCATCCCTCACCCCCAGATGGATTTAATAATAATAAGAAGGGTAATCGGGCAGGCACTTTTGACATGTTCAGACCTGTTCTCCCCATGTGTTGCACTAGTTCCACAGCTGTTCTATTAATGCAAGCACACGACTCCTACCCTGAAATTCTTTCTACATCACTTGTGGTTTATGTATCATTAACCGCAAGAGGAGCAAACCCCTTTTTAGTCTGTGGTCCACATTAGTTGGTGACCCTTTTACAACCATTTCACAAGCACTGTGTCAAATAGATGCATGGTCATCTCTGGGCATGCTTGTTTGGCTCTGTCCTGTCATCAAGCACTGAGGTGAAACAAACAGACTCCTGCGACATTACCCCTGCCCGATAGTTTCCTATGACCTTGATCAACACCTCCATTCCCTTGGGGTCCCATCCTTGTCATAGTCCTCAGATGTACAGCTGTGCAGTCTTTCTGACAAACCCGTGCAGGTGAGCCTGAACAGCGTTAAAATCCTTGAGCTGTTCACTACTTCATCTGTGTTCGCGCTATGCTAAGAATTTGCATAAGAAAAAAAAGATATTTGACTGTTGTCATCCTGTTGGTGGAAAGTATGGCTTTAAATGAAAGTGCCCCAGCCAGAAAGCCTTCTCACAACATGTAAAAGACCTGCATTTGAGTGTGAAGTAAGACTATCTGGTTCTTGAACTCTAACAAGCCTGAAGGTGAGGTGGAAGTATCTGATCCTTTGTTTTTGAAGGAGGTTTTACTGCAGTCTGGTTTGCTTTTGTAGGGCCTGTCTGAAAGGTATACTGAGAGCTATGGTTATTTTACAGTAGAGCTCAGATTGAAGTGTAGGAGAATGTGCAAGGCTGTACATTCACAATGCTTTTTTTTTTCTATTGCAAGTGCTGCTGTATGTCGTAGGCATTGCAGGTGCGGCTGTGTATCATGCTTCTGCTCTCTGGTTTGAAAAAGACAGACTGCTGGCTATCATTCATTTTTTGCCCTACTGTGTTTTGTTTGGTTTCCCTTTAACTGCTGTGCATGTTAGTCTTTTGATGTGCTTTAGAAAATGAAGGGCTTCTCAAATCCATTAGCAGAAAGGGCAGTGGTTGTGAAAGATAGAAGCATGTTGTTGTTGTTTATTTATTTATTTATTTATTTATTTATTTTTGAACAAACATCATGCAGCCCCCAGAAAAACAACCTTATGTAAGGGTGGTAATTTTAGGATGTTGTTGTGTTTTAAAGTTGTCTTGCACAGGCCATGTAAAACTGATTACATCATACGGAGCCTTGGAGATTGGTTGTGAAAAAACAACCAATCAGTACACCACAGCCGGTACATGAACAAAATATTTGAGCTTTTATGAACGTAATAATGTTGCTGCTTATTAAATATCCGATGTTATTGGTTTAAGAAACATACTTCCTCTTTCATTTCTGCTTTTCTGCCTGGGCTCCTAGATATGCAGTAGTTGTAGTGGACCGGAGCTGCAGTAAGTGTACCTGCAAGAGGAAAAAGATCAGAGGAGGAAACCCCCCTCCCTTAGAGAAGGAGTATTGTGCTTTCGTAATAATTAATAGTCGGTTACAAGGTGCTTATTTAGGGGAAAACCTGGCAGTCTGCTAAAGTGTCTTTCAGTTTTATCCCAATGAAGCAGAACAAGGCCAGATCATGAGCATGTAGTGCTGCATCAATAAGTGTGTACCTCCTAGGCTGGAGCAAAAATACTTGCTGCGCTAAACCTGTGGGTGCTTGTTTATCTTTACATGCGTCCAAGTGTGTTACGCAGTTTAGACTATGCAAAGTAGGGCTTAAAGTCTTGATCTGATCACTTTGCATTAATATTTCAATTGTATGTGCAGTATTTTGCTTTTAGCTGACTGGGCCGTGTAACGATTTTCATGAATACCAGTTGAAATATTTAATAAAGCTCTTTTTTTAAGTAGATGCGGTTTCTAACTCAAAACTTCAATTCTAGTATGCGAGTCTGGTAATGGAACGCAAATCCTAATGAATGAGAATCCTGTTTGGAAGTAAGCAAAGGCATTTGTCTCTGATCTTGGTCTTATAAGGTCCTGCCATGGTGAAATGCAGTAGACAGGGTTCAGATGAATACTGCTTATAAGGAATTGATGATTATTGTACTAAAATGGTAACTTATTAAGTGAGTCGTTTGTTGCTGTGGGTTTCTACCAATTATTTATTTAAAGGTCAGGGTTGTTGGAACAGTTGCTCCAATAAATAATTTTTTTGGCTATTTTTTTTTTTTTTTTTGGTAAGTGATCTACAGTAAGCAACACCCTTTCCAAGTTCCTGTTTGTACAAAACATCTCAGATTAGCTTTCATAACTTCTTATAAACACTTGCAGTGCTTTACAGTATGTCAAGATACCTTTAAAATAAATCCAGTAAAAATCCATGTTACATAAATGCCTGGTCAATGATTTAAAAAAACACCAAAAACAAACACAATGTTAAAATTCCTTTTGCTTGCCATTTGTTGTGTGTGTGTGTGTGTGTGTGTGTGTGTGTGTGTGTTTCTTTTTACATTCTGCTTTAGTTTAGGGCAGAGTGATGGCCTTTCTCGCCTCTCCTGGTTTGTCTCCTGGGTGTCAGACGGCTGTTAGACCTGCAGACTCTCTCTCGTCTGCTCCAAGTTATTAGGCGTGAATAGGCACGTTTACACTGCCAATCCAGATCAAATGCTTCGTTAGTAAATGGCTTGTTAATTTTTGTTTACAAATAAATTTAATTGTGCTTTATTTTTATCACAGCGATACAATTTTTGTTACATCCTTCAGCGGGATGACGTAGAACGTAATAACGTGAAGCTCAGACCTTTGCTCTAAGTGCGTATGATCAAATAGCAGTATAAACGCAACTCCACTGATCGTGATCAAATGTACCCATGCATTTGATCTGGATCAGAAATGGCAGTGCAAATACACCTATTGAATGCCTGCTGAAACTCAGTGTTTCTAAGGAGCACCTGACCTGATTAAAGATAAAAATCCTTGTTTAACAAAAATAGAACAGGAGTATCAGTGAGTTGGTTATTTAGTTGGTAGAGTAGATAATGCCTAAAATGCGCAGCACACTTCCTTTGCTTGCAAGTTATTTATATATATTTCAGCTTGTGTCATTGTTTGTCATCTGTGTTCCATAACAACATAACAATGAACAGTTATGAGCTCAGTATGCTTCATCAGTCCCATGGCTTTTGTTTTGCATGGGCGTGTAGAGCATCAGCTGAAATGTGACTAGGAGCGATGCAGCTAATTTGTTTTCTACAAGTTTATTCCGTGGTAAAAGGTTTTTTTAATTCTCATTTAGAAGAAGAATCCTGATGACACAGGCTGTACTGGGATGCTATTGTCTTCGCTCCTGCTGGATCAAAAAGCTAAAAATTCAGCATAGTCTTTGCTCTGTCAACTCTGCAAGGGGTGTGTGTGTGTGGTGTGGGAGTGCACAATTTAAACAACTTAAACGAACGCTGTCTTAATAAATCCATTTAGGGCAGTGAAGCCCTGAGTAGTATGGCAAGCCTTTGCCTCGACCTTTCTGTTTTTAAAGTTTGGAGTAGTTATAGTTAAATGCCATGCATCCCTCTTTTGGAAAGCCTCTGGGGGTAGGGATGGGAGGGGGAGACTGCTGGAGCATAAAAACGACAGTACTAAATAAAAACACACTGTTTAATGGGCCCTACAGAGAGAGAAGCCAGACTGCCTGTGTTTTATAAAGCAGTAAACTGATGAGCTGTTACAGTTGTAAAGTCTTGTTTAAATCTCTTGCACTATGCTTGGACCAGAGCAGACATCCCCAAACAGTCTTAGTGCCCCCTCCCCCACCCCCATGTACATTTGATCTCGGTAGCGGATAGGATGTTGCAGTGTGCTGTTAAGGAATCTGTGCTGGAGTGATGAAGGGTCAGTGATATTCACGACCGCAGCAACCAAAATAATGCATGCAGTTAAACCAGTATTTACTAAGCAGTCACCTGCTCTCACTAGAGCATGAAAGCGATGCTTTGAATATGCAGCAGCCTTTTGGTTAATCCAGGTTTCAGTGTGTGTAAAGATGATACCTATGCAGTGACTTCCTGTTGATAAAAACAATCTAGTGTTACAGTAGAGCAGGTGTGTTTGTTAAACCTGATTAACTTGTACTTTTATTTCTGGCTTAAGTGGAAATGCATGGGTGGCAACTAATTATTACGTGTGTGTGTGTGTGTGTGTGTGTGTGTGTGGTGGTTGTAGAACATCCACAGTATATGATTCATGATTTTTGGCTCGCAACAAAAACCAAAAAACATACTGCAGCATTGTTATAAAATTACAGCATAATGCAATCTTATAAAATGTTTTATACAGTCATTTAATTTAGGAGATTACCTAAAATGCCAACAGATGCCAGCTAGACTTGTCCTCACTTCATGGTTGGGTTATATGATATGGTAACTTGCACATGAATAGACTGCCTGTCACTTCAGTTTTACAGTGGCATGGTGCACAGATAGGATTGTACAGTCACATGGCTTCTCTGAACAGTGTATTGCACATGCAATAGAGCCAGAAGAGTTAAAGTATGCCCTTGAGATTTTATATATAAAAAAACTTCTTTGATGCCCTTAATGTTTTTTTTATTTAATAATGATCCATTGCCTTTCACCCAGCCCTATATCCCTGGCTGCTAATTGATCAGTTTTTACCAAAGACTGCTTTCTGATCCAAACTTCCTATTGATGGCTTTTGAAAAGTATTCACTAGCATTTCTGTTGTGTTTACAGCAAGGCATGTGATGTATAGGGTTATGATGGCTTTGTAGCTGCTAGAATTTTATAAATCTCCATAATTTCAAATTGGGAGGCGGTCTTTGATGCACTGTCTTCAAAGAGGCTATTTTAATTTGTGTGCTATTGACATTAAATTAGTTTTCCCGGGCCTGAGCAATACGGCTCTTGCACTATGAGCTTTTGACACTTCTGTAAATCTCTCCTGTAATCAAACTTGGCAGTGATCCAACTAAATATCTAACCCTAACCCTAATATATATATATATATATATATAGATAGATAGATAGATAGATAGATAGATAGATAGATAGATAGATAGATAGATAGATATAGATATGGTTGAGCGCTGAGCTGCTGTTCTACTGTGTGTAACATTTATTCTATAAAGGTAGAATGCATCTTAAGGAGGACTAGGAAGACTAATGTTCATATCTGCCACTGCTATGGAGTTGAAAGCAATTCCTTCCCTTCAGCAGCAGAGTGATATCAGTGCGATTTGAACCAAGACTAACATTATGAATTTGAAAAGAATTCGCTCCAGACATGGGTTTAAAACCTGGGGGGGGGGGAGGGATGCTGAAGGGCTGTGAACTGGTTATGCTGGTTATGATCTGGTGAGCTAATTTTTATTTATACAAAATGTAAAATGTCGTCCATACTGTAGAGGCAGTCAATGATTGCAGATGGGACTGGTATGATGTTCAAATGGGACGCGAGTGTACTCACCGTTTCATGTTAGCGTGTCTTCCTTTTTTTTTTTTTTTTTTGCTAGGTATTTGGATTTGGGGGTAAGAAAACAGGACCTTTTACACATTTACAGTAAATATATTCTGTATTGCTACTCATTACATGGTTTTAGAGAACGGCATGCACAATATTTACTGAGCGATTGTCACGGAGTCCATATCAAACAGGATGTGGATGTCTTTATGTAACTTTGAAGTGACCTTTTGTTATCTGGCTAGCTCATGATGGTTACCTTGTAAAATATTAATCTCCACTTATCCATGCCGGTAACTGTGACTCTTCAAAAATACAACCTCTGAATAATTAACATGTCGGTGATCTTGAAAGTATTTAGGTTTAGGAATCTGTTCCATGGATTTATTGTCAAATATCTGAAGGGAACCGGATGGTTTTGTTTCCTATGTTTGCTTGTCAGCAGTCATTTTCTGTGTGGATTATTTATTTCTTGGCAGACGCCCTTATTCAGGGCAATTTACAATTGTTGCAAAATATCACATTCTATAATGTCACAGAGTGTCATATTACAGATAAGAGCAGTTATAAAGTACAATAATTTATAGCAAAAATATTTGCAATGTTCTGCTTCATTGGGAGTAACATCCAGTAAGAGCATGTAGTAAGTACAATAAATGGATGAGGGTAATTTCAAATAAGATCAATTACAAAAAACGTGAATACTGATACCTATAAGAGTAAAATGACGTACAAGATGCAGGAAGTAATTATAATTTAGAGCAGTAGTAGAATACGGCAAGGTATGGTGAAGTTCAGGGCAAGTACAAACTGTAATTGGGTGCTGTATAGTCAAGAGTTGTGAGGGTTTACAGATGCTGTCTGAACAGGTGTGTCTTGAGGAGCTGCTGGAAGGTGGTCAGGGACTGAGCAGTCCTGATATCCGTGGGTAGGTCGTTACACCACTGAGGGGCAAGGGTGGAGAAGGAGTGGGCTCTGGAAGTGGGGGAGTGGAGGTACAGCTAATCTTCCGGTGGTGGAGGAGCAGAGGGGGCGAGAGGAGGTGTAGGGAGAAATGATAGTCTGGAGATAGGAGGGGGCAGAAAGGTCAAGACAGCGATAGGCGAGTACAAGAGTTTTGAATTGGATGCGTGCGCCGATAGGGAGCCAATGCAAAGAAACAAGGAAGGGAAAAGACAAGGTGAGCAGCAGAGTTTTGGATGAGCTGGAGCGGACACATGGCAGAGGCAGGAGGGAGTTGCAGTACTCAAGGTGGGACAGTACCAGAGCCTGAACTAGGAGCTGCATGGAGTAGTCGGTGAGAAAAGAGCAAATTCTGCGTACTGTTGCTGAGGTAGAAGAGACAGGAATGTGCCAGAATAGATATGTGGTGTGAGTAGGAGAGGGAGGGGTCAAGATGTAGTGAGAGTAGGAGAGGGAGGGGTCAAGATGTGGTGAGAGTAGGAGAAGGAGGGGTCAAGGTTGACACTGAGTTTCTTGGTGGATAAGGAGGGAGAGAGGGTGGTGGATTGCAAAAGAGCGAGTGGATGGTTTTTTGTTTGCATTACTGTGCTGTATGGCTGTTAATGTTGTGTAAAAGCCTTGCTGTGGGCTGATATTTGTGTGTCACTAACTAGAATTGGTCTTTTGCAATTTAGTGTCTTTATTGCTTTATTTATGACCTGGAATTATGTCATCTTTCGGAAATCCTGTGCTTCCTAGCAGTGTACTGTAGTTACTGTACCGGTAGTGCTGTGGCATTTGGTATTGTAGCTGCATACTGCAATGTACCTGCAGCCTGTGCTGAATACTGATGTATAGTATAGTATAGTATAGTACAGTATAGTATAACAAGCCAAGCTCAAGGACATTACAATATGCCTTGATGACGTATTGAAGGTAAGAAATTTAGATTGCCTTTCTCAATTGAACTTTATATAAAATGCCTTCTGAAAGCTTGATGCTGCTCTAACAGTAAATACTGTGCATTGATATTAACCACTTTAAATATAGCACTGCTTTTCAAGTTGGCAGGAAAGCTGCATGCACATTCTGTACAGCGTGTTCCTTGCACTGCAGTAAACCTTTGTATTTTTGTGCCTTTTATATTTATGAATCCAGATGCAGTTCTGCTGTCCTTGATGGTATGACTATGGGGGAGATCTACAGGAAATAAACCTCAAGGTGAGATCAGGTAGGTTTCTGTCTATCTGATCCTATCTAGAGGAGCTCTGCAGCACAGTGGAGTCTCCCTGATGCATTGTGAGGAGAGAGTGGCACAACAGGACATGTTAATAGTATACCTGCTGTCTTTTATAGTCTTCTGCGAATGTGTTTATAGTGCAGTGTCTGAATTCCACAGGCTTTTCTGCATGTCTGGCCTGGGGATCTACTTAGTGTGCAGGAGTAGTTCATTAGCAACCGTGGCAGCTGTTTTTTTTACATGGTGCCTGCTATAGTGCATTAACAGAGGCACAGGACAATATAACTATAGTACCACAAAGAAAGGAGGTGGAAATGGCTTTGTGTGGCTTTGCAGTTTGTTCACAGGGATATTGTATTGCAGATTTATAAGTCTGGCATTGGATTGATCATTTGTTAAGATAGTTATCCATTACACTCCAGGCACCCTGCTGATGTGTGAGTCAATGGGGGCATTAAGGTTATCCCTAGACGTGATAGTTTAAATTCAAAGTAGTCTGTTGTTCCTCACACCGTTTATTTTAGCAATAGAATAAATACCTTCCTGAAAGACACCTGCGGGGGGCTGTGTTCTGGAAGGCACAATAGACCTATAGAAATCCTCAAGTGAACTATTAATCTTATTGACGTTGGTATATGTAGAGAAACAATTCTGGGAAATCCTGCCATGCTAACGTTGTAAAAAAAATAAATAAATAAAAATGCGTTATTCCCAGTCGGATTTCGACTTCTGTTTACCTTAATCTGCTCCAGTCTTTGTTTATTTATTTCCTAAAAAAATACACCAGCGGAACTGTATGGCACTGTGAAACACTTTGAAACGCCATATTGCCTTCATTTGCTAGTGCTCTGGATACATTCTTGGTGTCTTTATTGCTTTTTCTATCTGGCTCCTTTCTGCTGAATCGGAATTGTCAGACTGATTCCAGATTCCGATGGCACGGATGCTGCTTGCACTCCACTCATTGCAGAAGACATGAAACATGTTGCTTACAGAGCAGATCTTTTTGGTGTCGCAAAACTCCTAAGTTAAGAGAAGATCAGTATTAATGTATAACCGGGTATTAATTATTGTATAGGCACATACAAGAAGTGAGCTGAAAACAGCCTTGTGTGTGTATATATATAAAATATTCTATATTTTTATAAATCTGTGTGTCTTCTCCAGCTGGTTATATACGTGCTATTTCCTGAGTTAAGAACACATTTCACCACGTGTTGGAGACACAGATGGCTTGTCTACTGTAGAATGAAAATGTAAACAATCATTCTAGGGCAGTGTAACTCTAATTGGGGATGGTCATTCTGCCCTAGTACCTAGATAGCGGTTGAATTGGTCCAGTTAAACACTGAGCAACGTTGTTGAAATGATCTAGTTGTATAAATTACCAGAATGTATCTTAAGGGACTTGATTAGGTTTGGGTCTCCGTTTCTGACTGGTAGAAACTTGCATTGCTTAAGGGTTCAAGTCTCTTGATCATTGAAGCCCTGCATCAGCTTCTCCTAACATGCATATATCACTGAATGGGCAAGTAGAGGATTTTTTATTTCTACTACAGCTGGGGAAGAATATGGGCTTTTAAAGTGTTGGCTGGGATGTGTGGTTGCACCAAACGTTCAGCAGGCTTGTGCAGGAGATGGAGACTCCTTGGATTCTATTGATACTGCCATTGCGGCTCCTAAGGAATGCGTACTGACGAGGATCGCTGGTTTTGTGCTTGGCTGCAACGAGCCTCTGTCCCGACGTGCAGCTGCCTGCACGGGGATGTCTGGTTTATGACAAGAATCAGACTTGCAGGCACACGCCGCTCCCTCCCTCTCTCTTCATCGAAGTTGGTTTTGTAGAGTAGTTTAAAGTGTGTTGTCAGAGTTCTCCTATGTGCTGGTTCATACCAGCTGTCAAGTGAACAAAAGTGTTAATTTGTGGGTGGTTTTAAGTGATCTTGAATGTATTTGACAGATCAGCACCTGCATCTGTTGCTGTGACTTGCTTGCAATCTGGGTTGCAGAAAAAGTCGAGAAATTGTTAAGAAGACCCTACCTAACACGCTGTCACAAAGAACATCTGATACAATTGAGACTTGGAACAATGCCTAAAATTCACATGTACGGTTTGAAAATATTCAGACTACACACTTTGCATGAAGACATGTTTCTGCACTGCAAACGTGTGACCACAAACCTACTCTGCTGTCCTCTGCAGTGTTGTGGAGTCTTGGCCACAGTGACGAATTGATAACATTCTGATATTTATACACGTTCCTGGAACACTGTGTATGTGGTTTTGTATTGTTCAGTACATAGAATGGATATATTTATACAGCTGTACATTCACACAGCTATTGGTGTGCAATCAGAAAACCTTTGCAAATGATCCGCTGCTGCTAAAGGATTCGATCCAGGTTGCTATAACCAGACTGCAGTGCTTGCTTGTTTGACTCAGCATTTGACTCAAGTGGTAGAACTGAGCCTAGTGCCAACATGTGTTGCTTGTATGTTTAATGAATAGCTTGCAAAATTAGTAGGATGCTTACTTATATTTTTATTACTTTTTCACTGGCAGAAGGTTAACTAACTTGCTTACCGGTGTGAACTGCATATTTGTAGTTTAGAGGGTTGGAGGATCTATGGGCAGTAACGAATGGGGTCTCGATTTTGTACCTCAAGCAGCACAGTCTGCTCCAGTACTGATCTGGAACAGCTCCATATCATCCTGAGGAAGGATCTGTAACTGCATTACCCAGTAACACAGAAACCCTGTTCCACATTTCCATCCCCTTATAATGGGCTACAGGGAGCCAATTGGCTTTGTCAGAATGTATTAAAAAGGAATTGGAAATGAAAAATGGCTATTGACCCCAACCCTGGTCACAATATAGACGATTCTTTATTGGCCCAGATGAGTATTGGAACCATGAGAACACAGGGTAGTGCAAGTGCTGTCCTTTCACTCAGTGCTCCTATTTCTGTGGCTGTCTTGGAACATGGTATTCTAGGCTTCTGGCCTCAAGGCTCTTGCTGTGAACTGATTTGATGTTTAGCTATGTAAAACATATTTTGACTTTCGCTTCACACATGTTTCCTGTCTTGTTAGTACGTTGGTGCTGAATCTTATAGTTTAGGTAAGTGCATTATTTTTTCTGTACGCAGTTTGTTTGAAGTTTCGCTGGATGATCTTTGGTAGGTGCAGTAGGTTCGTGGAACTGCTATAGTTCCATATCTCACCCCCAGGTGCAGTGGACTGGGGAAGGACATTAGAAATAGCACAGTTTACTGGAAAAAGAAATACGGGCACTTCTGTTTTCGAGGTATTGTGTATTCCAGGAAAAAACAATAGGTACATCCCTTTTGCATATGCTTTGCTCTTGATAGATTTAAAGATGCCCTTTCTTTTTCATTTGCTTGGCATGTAAATTGAGAAGGAAACGCAGGGTGTAATGCTCCACTATTTGACTAAAGGGTGCTCTCCGGTTCAAAATCGTACCAAGGCACATGGTAGTGGTTTGTGCATTATTACCTCTTACATTGATGATCAGCAACAAAAAAATTTCCAAGGGTTTGTGACTCGCTTCCCCTTTTGGCAGCTGGAGCAGTTTGTTAAACTTCTTTTTGACAGCAGACGTTATATCATTTTATTAGGTCAGTCAAGTTCATCTGGCAGAGATGAATCTCCTAAAATTAGAAAGACGCGTGACAGAGCTGTCCTGTATGTCTATGGAGTTAACATAGTTGTAATTTTTTATAAGGGACAATCCTGTGTTTCTATAACTGTTTTTAACTTTTTATATGCATTCTATTTTTAACAAGTCAGGGGCATATATTCTCTCTTTATAAATAATCTGTGCATGTGTATATGTGTGTTTTTTAAAGGTGGTTTAATGGCAGTGTACATAAATGAGAACATTTAAATTTTTTTTTTTTTTTTAGTCATTTAAACCTTTTGTGTACAAAAAATAAAATAATAATTTCATAGTTTTTGTGCGATCTGAACAACTAGCCTACGAGACTAGAGAAACTAGCAAGCAATTTTACAAATGATGTGTTCACAGAGGCACACAAAGGTCAAACATATTAATAATACTAATAAAGGCCTCTATCCCATAAACCCCATTACAGTATATGTTTAAGGAAACTCAAAATTTCCTTTTATTATTATTTGTTTATTTAGCAGACGTCTTTATCCAAGGTGACTTACAGAGACTAGGGTGTGTGAACTATGCATCAGCTGCAGAGTCACTTACAATTACGTCTCACCCGAAAGACGGAGCACAAGGAGGTTAAGTGACTTGCTCAGGGTCACGCAATGAGTCAGTGGCTGAGGTGGGATTTGAACCGGGGACCTCCTGGTTCCAAGCCCTTTTCTTTAAGTACTGGACCACACAGCCTCGTGTTTGTTCTTTTTTTTGCCTTGTGTACAGCACAGCGCAATGAATGGCACACTAATAAAAGTGGTGCTTCCTGTAGTTGGCTTGCTTTAATATACTGTTGAATTTGCACCCCATGCTGTTTACACAGTTGCAAAATGTTCAGACAAAGGTATTGTTGTGCTGTGGTTGGTATGGCTGCTATTTTACAGCATTGTAAGCTGGGGTTTGACAGAGGGCTATTGTGGGGAGATCTTTCACCCATCTGAAATAGACAGTGCCATATTGTTTCCTGTGTTTAGCACTCTCTGTCTCCATTTTAGCGCTGAAGCAGTTGTAACTATTTGCTGACTATACTCGTCTTTTTGTTAGTCTTTTAGAAAATGATTAAGCTCTCCGACAAACCGCAGGGCACATTGTTTTTGAGTTTCGAGTGACGTGATGTTATCTGAAATAGAATGAATCAAGACTGTGTCAGAGTCAAGTGACTAAAACCATTCTGTTGGATTAGAAACTGGAAGAGTAAACAATTCCTCTTGACCTCTGATGCTAATAAAAAGGCTGCACTTGACTGGGTCTGTGATGTTTTTAAACCTGTGACACAGCTCTGGCCTGCGAGATTCATTGCAGTCTGAGTTTTTGTTTTAATCAGGTACTAAATTGGTTAACTGACCCCTATCGATCATTCACAGACTTAACCTTTTGATTAAACCCTCAACCCTGGGATTCTGTGCGCCGTACTTCTTTAAAGAGCCCTAATAACTTTGAAACACTGAACTTGCAAGATTTCCTCCTCTCCTTTGGATGAATATTTATATTCTGTAGTTTACAATCTGGACTACGACAAATTGACCAATATTTGTTTAATCTTGTTTGTTTTCCGTAGAAATACTTTTCTTCGTCTGGACGATAGAATTCCTTTGACACATTTTTACCAAGTAACACAATTAGGCACACCAGTCGAATTCTTAGTGAGGCTTTGTAAGAATTGATCAGTTCTGTGAAAAGGGATTTCTTTATTGTTGGCTCCATTTCAGGATATGGGCTTGTTGGAAAGATGACACAACACACAACGGTTCTCGCTACACTGTGCTTGGGTAATACTGTACATGCAGGCAGAACCGTTAAGTGTTCTTTATTTCCTATTAAAAGAAAGTGTTTTTAATCTAGGACACCCAGATGGCTCGTTCTGGCCCCCGTTCAGCTGTTCTCGGAGTGTGGTGAGTTAGTGACTCGTCCTCATGTTGGTGATCTGTCTCTGGCACTGATCCTCCCAGTGTGACCCGTGCGTGTTGATGTCCCATGTCTGTGACCGGATGCTTTGTCTGAGTGATATCTCGCATGGTTCAGGACGAAGAGCCTCATTCGCCCCCCAAACTGACAAGTCACTTATATGACTAATGGACCTGCATCCCCTCCCATGTTTTTTATATTCAGATTGTGAAATGTTTTTCATCCTTCATTTAAAAGATGCACGCTGCCATGGTCAAGCTGGTTGTAAACATGAGAATGCTAATATACACCTGGCCAGGTCCAAGGACTGCACCAACATGAAAGCCTTGCCTCCTGAGATGATCATTTACATTCATAATGACGGTGATGTCTTCTTTCTGATCATCCACGGAATTCACTTTGAGAGGTTATAGAAATCTCCTCTGTGTATCAATACAGTGCATAGAAAAGAATTTAGTTGGAGTACAAACTTTTGAACTTCCTGTCTTCTTTTACGTGATACAGTACAGCTTTTTCACAAATATTGGGTGACTTTTTTTATTATCTTTAAGATTGCCATTCTTCTTGTACAGTAAGGAAAATAGTCAGTATATTTAGTCGTGCCAGTTTTTTTTTTCCTTGTAATTAAAAATTAACAGAAGCAATAAAGAGCAGAAGGAAGGTTGCTAGGTGACTGTCCTTCTCGGTTTTCCAGTGCTATTAAAACTTTTATAATGCCGCTGTTCCAGCCCAGTGGCCAGATGGGAACTGTGTAATAGACCATTTACCTGACTAGCTTATCTGTATGTAGTCCTTTTTTATTATTATTATTATTAACAGCAGCTGTAAAGGGTGTGGTGTTTGTTCCTCTTTTTTTTTTTTTAAATATACAGTAGCTGGGTCTTCAAAAAGGTGTGTATTGGGCAAATAGCTTGCAGCTGTGATGCAGTATTCAAATCCAGCATTTTAAAATGGGGTAGAAATAATGCGAAAACGTTTTTATAAAAATGCATTCATTAATTCTCGCTTTTCTTCTAGGTGTGCAGTGCAGCTTACTGTATTAATCTTGTTTTAAATGCATCGTTCCCTCGGGGTAAACTGTGATTGGAGCCTTTTTTTGTTTGTAGGATATCAAGACACGCCTATCCATGTTCAAAGTGCAGAGCGTTTGAGACTCTGAGATGCAGGGGGCTAGAATCCAATGTTATTGGCACAGTACCCCTAATGCAGAACTTTGCCATTCTGGATCAAGTCCTCGCTAACTGTAATTAAATAATTACTGTGTACTTACTGTGTGGGTGTAATAATAATGTTACATAATCAAAGATGTGTAACTATGTAAGCAGTATCTCTGTGGACAAACACACATTTGGTCAGCTTAGAAGTGTTCAGAAGCCTGACTTCAAAACTTTTTTTATATATATATGTAGTGGACTGCTGTGGGAACAGGATTTGCATAACCACACCTGCTGTCCTGTGAATTTGTACCAGTAGTTTTTGAACTGTAGTTGATGTTTCTCAGGAATGTAAACACACAGACGGGTGTCAAAGGGTACCGACCTGGAAATCCAGCAGTACTTTGTCCACAAACTGCCGCAGCAAAGACTGCATGAGTCACTGTTCCTCTGCTGTGGTGTTCAGGCTTCAACAGCAATGATCTGGAGTCACTCTCCACATACAGTACGGAGACAGATGCTGTCACCGGGCTTAAATACTGTGTGAGCGACCTAGAGTGCTGTCTCCCAGTGCTGGAGAACAAAACTGTGCCTTAACTAAAGCCTGATGTTTGCATTCACTGAGTCAAGTATAATTTAGGAATGCTGAATCAGTTTCTCTCTCTCTCTCTCTCTCTCTCTCTCTCTCTCTCTCTCTCTCTCTCTCACACACACGCATACTGTATTTTTAGACAAACTATTAAAACAATTGTCTTAATTATGCACAGACCCTTGAGAAATGCGTTATTTTGCCACACATCAGACATACAGAGCTGGGTATTATTCGGAAGCTATTTTTTTTTTTTTTTTTTTTTTTTTTTTTTTCTTGCCACATACAGCTGAATTATTTTTCCCCAAGTTTGTGGTTTGTCATGGTCAGCTTTTTTGTTATAGAACATGTGTTGTTTTTTTCTGTAATGTATAGTGTAGCAATAACATCTTTATGCAAAAATTATAATTTGCAAAACAAAAATAATCTTATCTTAAGTATTGTGTTGGTGAAATCAG
Organism: Acipenser ruthenus; assembly: GCF_902713425.1. NCBI lineage: Eukaryota > Metazoa > Chordata > Actinopteri > Acipenseriformes > Acipenseridae > Acipenser > Acipenser ruthenus. The sequence goes on along the minus strand of NC_081200.1, from coordinate 3,219,418 downwards.
CTGGGTTGCTCTTTTCATTTCAGTAACAAATAAACCACAATTCGTTAATTCTTGACTTCCTGATTTGTGCACGTCTGTCACTTATCTGGAAACATGAGCAGCTGTAGGAGTTTTTTTTTTTTTTTTTTTGCAAAATGGGGAAGAAGTTGTTTTTTTTTCTAGTCTGGATTGAGAGATTTCCTACAGTAGAAATAACCTCCCTCATGATTGGGAAGGGTTGTCAAGCAGAAGAGTAGAACCCAATGATTATTTGAAAATGTATTGTAGATATCTCTGTTAGGGTTGGGGTCCGCTCCTGTTCTTCAATTCCATTCCCTTTTTTAAAATAAATTTCCATTTCCCTTTTAATCAATTGGCAGCATTCTGTTTAAATTAGCTTCTCACAATAGTGGCAACAAATTCCTTCAAGTGGCGTCATTGCTAGTCGATTAAATGAAAGCAGTTGAACAATCATGACAATTGTCATGTCTCTAAAATATCAATTCCTAAGAAGGAAGTGGAATTGACCGAACCAGACAATCTTACTGTAAACACAGCCGTTTGGCAGAAAGACTTCTGCTAGTTCTGCTGTTCCTGTTGGTTCTCAGTGCCACTGGGCAGAGGGGATCATCATAGTTAAACTGAAAGTGTGAGATCACAGCATGTGTGACAGGTTTTTTGTACAAGGCTTGTAGTCCCTGTAACCTGCGCCTTTTGTATGAAAAGCTGTGTGTGTCTGTTATGCAGGATCTGGTTATGAAATAATAGCATGACAGTGTTTCTACGTTACTGGAATCTTAGGAATTATTTGCACTGAAGTACATGTCCACTTTTTTTTTGTTAAAGCAATTTTGCTTGGCAATATGATTGAATTTCTGACACTATCTTGCTTTTGAACTACAGGCACAGACTCCTGCATGTGACTTTTTTATATTGCATACAGGTTATAAATGCAAAATGAATAATAAAAAGAGAAATGAATACAAATCCTTGTATTTGTTGCACGTGTTCAGCTTTCTGCGGGCAGTACACTGAAGTCAAGTGATGGGGGGGTGGCTTTTGTGCTTGTTGTGAAAACAATAATGTTTTTTTCTTTTAAAAGGGCTGCTTCGGCTTTAACCTTTTTCCAGAAAAATAAGTTATCAAGTCATTTGGGTTAGTTCCTGCCTTTTTGTTTGTTTTTAGTTGTACTCCAGCAGCAACCATAACAATGAAAGAAAAACAGTGTTATTTTTTTTCTCCTAAAAACAGGCTATGGTGCTGTAAATGACAACAAGCAATGATGTGTGGTTGTGTTTTTATATTTTAAAATAAATGACATAGATCAACAACTTCTGGCATTTCAGGCCACACTGCTTGTTTTTTTTAGATTTAGAATCCGGTGTGGGATTTTACCACCTCTGTGCCTTATGCAGTAAACATGTTTACCTGTGTACATGATCACATGCTGCAATGTCTCACAGGAAGGGTGGAGGATATTAAAAGCTAGCAGTCAATTGCTGTGTTCATTCTCATAATGGTTCTACAGCACCTGGCCCCAGGGGGTTTTCTTTGGGAAGGTCAGCCAGTTCTTGCACTGCTGTATGTTCAGTCTTTTTGTCTGCTTTTGTTTGTTTGTTTGTTTGTTTCTAAACATGGCTAAATTGGCTAAACGAGGCTTAAATCAGCAAGGCATTCATTGTTTAGAAAATAGTGGTATTGGACACTTTATTTAAAGAAAGGGCTTTTTTGTGTGTTTGTTTCATGGTGTTTCATTTTAGTTTTATAATCTAGCATGCTCACCTGTCTTTTTTTCTTTAATCATAATAATCAAAGACAGTGATAATTCAATAACTAGCGATTTCGACTTGAAGTATTTATTTTAGTTGATTTTTAATTCATGAACTCGCTTGACTGCAGGATTGTAAGCCTTTACAGTACTTGCATTGCTGCTTCACATATTGGGATTTTCATGTGTGCTAGAACTCCCCCTCTTTTGGCGATTTTTCCATATTCAGCACTCCTCACTCATGGAAATAATCACAGTACTCAATGTTTGTGTATGGAGGATTAGTGCAGAAGAGTAGGGACTACTAGATGGTCAAGTATAGCTAGGTAAAGGCATGTTCTTCATCCAGAGCAGTGCTTGGGTGAGTTAGGTTGGCCAGTTTGAACTGATTGTTCAGAATGCTTGCAGCAGTGTTTGACATAATTTGCTTCTCTGCAGGCTGTTTATTCCTCCCAGCAATGCTCACGTTCCAGTTAAGAAGACCTGGTGTTGCTGGGAGTAGTACAGTGCAGTCTGGTTTCTCTGCTGTCTCCTAATATCTGGAACACGGCTTGTCTTGAAGCAAACTTCATGTGACCAGCATTTCGAAGTGGACTGTGTACATAGCAAACTGTGGCCTGTGCACAGAATAGAAACATAAACACCAGCCTTCTTTCACTACCCTTTGAAAATACATCAAAACATTGCCACTGTAAATATGACACACCTTGTCTTGTGCTGGTACTCTTGTACAGTAAGGGCATGACAAGCCTCAGTCAGATCACTTACTGCTTCGGGTTTGTTGAAACTGTATCTCATCTAGCTCACCCTACTGTATTGCTGGTAATCTGGGTGGGGTGTTTTTTGAAAACCGTGTTCTTATCTTCTGATCAGAAGCTGCAAGTATTTACTGTAGTGGAAAGTTAAATAGGTTCTTGCTTTGGTTGATTTCTCATCAATTGGTGGTTAAACCATGTCGCAGATAACTGTTTTAGCTGCTCTCAGGAATTTAAGATCTGCCTTTGTCTGGAGGGAGGGTGTTTCTTCAATGCCCTTTCCTTTCTGTTTACAGTGCTTTTAAAGGGTTTCCTGTTGCTTGAGCTGTTTTGCTGCTCTTGTTCCCAGGTCCCTATGATTGTCCTGGAGTCCCTTACCCACAATGCCTCCTGCCATGACGGACATTCTGGACATCTGGGCCGTGGATTCCCATCTCGTAAACGATGCCTGCATCACTGTGGACTTCCTGCTTCCCACCGGCATCTTCATCCAGATGGACGTCCCCCGAGAAGCTACCCTCCAGCACATCAAACTGGTGAGTGGAGGAGCCGGAACTGGCACTCCAGAGCACTGTACACAGTTTAAGGAATATAAGTAGTTAGTCATTCTTGGATATCGGATGGTCCTAATCCATAATAAGAAGTAAAACCCTTCTTCAGACTAGAGCATGCTGTTTGGGTGCTGCTTGACACAGGGCACTTCTGTGTGGCTACATAAAATTGGAGAAAAAGACCTAGGAGTGTAGCTAATTTGTAATTGAAGTGCGGGCTTTAGTGGTGGTCTCTGATGGGAAAGGCTGGCAAGAGTGGATCCAATACTCTGTAGAGCAGTAGACATCTTCCTATCAGCCAAGTATTAGGATCAGGGTTGATGTTAGTGAGGATGATGTCGTTTCTGCACTTGACTTCCAAGTGATGTGTGGTGTTTGCTTTTTCTAGAAATGCTCTCTATATTGTTAACAAAGCTGGGAGTATTGTTGCAGTGTATTTTTGCTGCTGTGCTTTAACCTGTGGTGGTGGTTTCCTGTATATCATTTGATGCTAGTGCTGAGCGAGTAGCTGTTTTTTAAAAAGCAAAGGGCGCTCTTAAAATAGGTTTAAAATATCCGATCCCTCAGTTCCACCACTCGTGAATTGCAGCAGGAAATAAGCAAAAGGGGGATGGATAGATTATATATATATATATATATATATATATATATATATATATATATATATATATATATATATATATATATATATATATATATATATATGTGTATATGTATATGTAGTGTAGTGTGCGTGAACATTATTCATTTAGTGCCAGTTTATCTAAATTCCAAATAATTCCAGTAGCTTGAGAAGGGCACAGACTTGTACTTGCCTGGGAAACCCTTATCTTGAACATGTGGAACATTGCCCACTCCATAGTAGATGTACGATGTGGGAAATTTGCCCATGAGAGAAATGCAGGCCCTGCCTCCCAGCCAGGGGGAGGAATGTAGTGGAAATTAGGGGAGAGATTCCGGAACTTTGTGAATAATCCAGGACTCTGCATTCTGCTGCTGACACAGACACAGTCAGAACAAGGAAACCAATGCTTGAAACACCTTGCCATGTTTTCTGTGACTCATAACAGAAAACAGACGAAATGGGGAAGAAGGCATTTTCCAAGTAATGACAAGTGATGCCTTGTTTAAATAGAAATCACACAACCTTCTGCCCCCCTGGTCATTACATTTTCCAGGAAGTTGAGGTTTTTCTTATATTTTTTAGTTCCAATATATTTCTTAAAATAGTCTCTTACTGATTTTAAATTGCTTCCACGAACACATAGGCCCATTCATGTGTTTCACACGTCATTCACACCAGTTACTACTGCCCAGTATAATGTGAAAATACTGTTACCAACCTGTCAATATCCAACACTATTTTCCTTTACTGGTAGTACATTTGAATTGTGTTAATCCCTACAGTCCTGCATGCAGAAGTATTCATGGGTAGCTTTTTATTTACCAAAGGCTGGGGAAGAGAGCATTGCTTCTACATTATAAAATGTGTTCATTTGTGTTTGAGAAAATGGCCAAACTCAAAATGATTGACATGGAAAGCTAGAACAGATCTGTTTTTGTGATCTTTCCCACATTAAACACCTTGGACCATAACAAGTATAACTGGCTTGATATCTGAACATAAAAGCCACCCTCATATCCAGTAACCACTGACAGACCATTCAGGAGTATTTAGGTTAATCTACCAGCTCTAAGTGTGAAATATTAAGCGAACCGTTGTACTTGAATCTTGAAGTTCAGATCGTATGTTAGCTGTCTGGTCTTTCACAATTTATAAAGATCAATGGCAATTTACTCTATCTCTAGCTAAACTGAAGAGCATTATGGCATACCCGGGATAGAAATCGCTTCTTGAAGGGTTGTTGCTTAGACGATGGCATAAAGTGGAACAAATCATCTCCAAGCATAATGGCAGGAAAAAAGAAAAGATATAAATATTCTTTTTTTAAATGCAGATTTGTAAATAATGAACATGCATACAATCATGAATGCATTCATGCACATCAAAGCTTTTTATTAAAAAGGTGCTGACCAATATAAGGCACTTTGTATGCTAAAGAATGTCTCCACAAATTCATAAAACAGAAGCCCTTGGCGAAACTAGATTCGTCAGACCACCGGGTTTTGCCATTAACATTTTATATTTATTTTTAAATAAATATAGATAGATAGATAGAGCTGTGTCTTGCTTCTAAGGTGCTCTCCAGGAGAATCAGGCAGTGTGCTAAACATTCCCCTTGTTTAACTGCAGTTGCTATGGAAGCAGGCTCAGAGCTACCCCCTGTTCACCTTCCTGGGGCAGATGGAGGCCTACATGTTCGAGTGTGTGAACCAGACTGCCGTGCACGAGGAGCTTGAGGACGAGACTCGAAGGCTCTGTGATGTCAGACCCTTCCTCCCAGCCCTCAAACTCGTCACCAGGAACTGTGGCAGAGCTGAGAAACTGCTTGACTCCAAAATAGGGGTGCTTATAAGCAAAGGTAAAGGGGGGGGAGAGGGGCTGTGCCAAGTAAAATGCTTCTTATTGTGTTCATGTTGTCCCCTAAATGCAGTAAGTAGTCGCTGCTCTAGTATACACTTTAATTAGCAATATGCACGCATGTGCTTTCATCACTAATCCCAAATCTGTATCCATGTAGAACTGGAAGAAAGCCCTTTTGCCTGGCTGTAATTCATGACGGTTACTCTATATTGATGAATCATCAGATGGTGTTTATTCATATAATGTATGCAACAAAAATGTAGAGAATTTCAAGAATCCAGTCAGATGCAACACTTACACAGAGACATTGCAGAGCTGTTTTTTTTGGAATTGAGAAATCTTTTGTTTGCATGCCAGAAGTTCAGATTTGTTAAATCCTATGTGCAATTTGTGCTAATCCAGATGGTATATCTATTTATCAATGGAAAGTCACCAGAGCGATGTTCGAATGTCAGGTCTTCAAGGTGAGTTCTCTACTTTTAAAAGAAGAATACTGGCTCTCGAGTGGCACATCCGGTAAAGACGCTCCGCGTGGAGTGCAGGATGTGCACTATAGTCTGGATGGACGTCGCCGGTTAGAGTCCAGGCTATTCCACTGCCGACCGTGGACGGGAGTTCCCAGGGGGTGGCGCACAATTGGCCGAACGCTGCCTGGGGGTGGGGCTTAGGTCAGCTAGGGTGTCCTCAACTCACCACGCACCAGCGACCCCTGTAGTTTGGCCAGGCGCCTGCGGGCTTGCCTGTAAGCTGCCCAGAGCTGGGTTGTCGTCCGATGCTGTAGCGCTGAGGTGGCTGCATAGTGAGCCTGCAGTGTGAAAAGAAGCGGTCAGCTGACGGCACACGCTTCGGAGGACCCGTGTCTTCGTCATTGCCGTTCCCGAGTCAGCGCGGGGGTGGTAGCGGTGAGCTGAACCTTAAAAAAATCAGCTATTCCAGATTTGGAGAAAAAAATGATAAAAACAATTGGCGACCACTAAATTAAAAAAAAAAAAAAAAAAAAAGAAAAAAATTGTTTCCTTGACCACCTACACCAGTCTGCAGTATTTGAAACAGTTAATCTAATAATTATGTAGTGCTTTCATTCTAGTTTCCCGCTACGCTAAGCTCGGCTGGTACAATCCCTCTCCCTCTCCCGCCGGTGGTTAATGCTCTGTCCCTCCGAAGGTCTCCACGAGCTGGATGCCCTCCAGGACCCCGAGGTGAAGGAGTTCCGCGCCAAGATGCTCCGGATCAGCGAGGAGAAGATGCAGAAGCTGCAGCTGCTCACGTGGATGGAGTGGCTGCAGTGCAGCTTCTGCCCCCTGCTGGAGCCCAGTGTGCCAGACAACATCCTTGACAAGCTGCATGGGGGCCAGATCGTGATCGCCGTTCGGTTCGACAACTCCCAGGTAGAGGCGTGTGTGTGTGTGCGCGCCTGTGTGTACAAGTGTGCCTCCGTTTTCAAATTGTGTACCCGGGAACCTTTAGGAATGAACATTCTATCCTGATGGCAAAAAACCATGGCATGATTCGAAATGTGTTCTTCTACTTTGTGTACATTGAGCAATAAATATGAAAGAGCTGGTCCTCTACAATTAAACCATGCCACTCATTCTGTATGGGGGTTTTTTCTGGTTTTTAGAAAAAAAACTGGAGTAACAAGAGCAAACCAACCCCACCCAGAAAAAAAACTCCCCAGAATTTCAGTTAATGTTTGTGTATCTAACTTTTTTTTTGTTTTTATAGGGAGTTTTTTTTTCTAGGTGGGGTTGGTTTGCAATGGTTCCTTTTTCTAAGAATGAAGAAGAGAACCTGTACAGAATGAGTTTTACTGCAAAGGATCACTTCAGGCTGTGTAAGGGGAGGGGGTAACTGTACAAGTGCATTCATTGCGGATGAATTTTGAAGTTTGAAAAGTGTGTTTGGAGGGGGTTCTGGAATGGGTGGTGCTACAAAACTAGTAACTTCTGTAAACCTTGATATTTTTAATGCTTTATTTAAACCATGAAAAGATTGCAGAGGTGTTTCAACACCCTTGTCATATGTTGGTCCCCTCGTGTTCTCTGCAACTGTAAGACACCTTTTTTTAGGAATTCCATTTCCAGTTGCGGTGCTTCAGTAGAAAGCAGCTCGCACTGAAAGGACAAAATCTTCCTTTAGGCAATCGCGTATATGCTGGTTTCAAGAGGAATGTATCTGGCTGTTCTGCCAGACAGTCTTGGACCCTGTGCAGGCTTGTCTGAGACTTTCTTTTTTTTTTTTTTTTGCATATGATCAAGTAATCGTGTGTTGTGGTGGCTGAGAAGGATTCTTAACACTTCGAGAAAGTCAGTGATGATATATTTGCCTGAGGCAGGGGAATAACATGTAATTTGATGAAGTTTAAAATGTCCACAATGGTTTACTTTATTGTTTTTATTCAAGGTTTCACTTTTCTCTGCACTTTTTTTTTTCTTCTTCGTTACAACATTAACCCATTAATAACCAGGATTTAATACATTCGAAACACCATGAAGTATGAGAACACGTATCCCAACACAGATGGTGCTGTGGGGTATTCCCTGGTCAATTAACATTTCAGTTCATCTTTTGAAGGCAGGAGCATACGGTTTAACTAAGTGTCCTACTGGGTACTTTTTAAAAGCACAGCATCTATACATGACCCGCTCTACCATGTTCTTTTAATAGCCTTATACTTTGCCGTGTCGTATTGGGATGAAAAGGTGCAATCTATGGAACACATATAGAACTCAACAGTGTGGCTTGAGATTTTCCTTTTACTCACATGCCGTTGATTTATTGATAAGATACTTGCTCTGCATCTCTGTGTGTGTCATTAGGGGTTAGGGAGGGGATCGTATGGTTCTCATAGATGGAATTGCACAGAATTTCAGAGTTCTGCATGTAGTGTACAATATAATATAGTCCCAGCTACTGTATAAATAACTATGAACCACATTTAAATATAAATGCATTTAATCATATACTGCCTATATCCAGGGCCACACAGAAGCTTTGACTTTGCATGAAACTATTTTGTCTAAGGAACAGTAATTTAAAAATTGCTTTTCTGGTTAACCATGATATTGGAACTGTCCTATTCTCCTGGCCAATGTAAATGTCTGATATTGTAAGTAGACCTCCACTATTAAGAGGTCCCTGGATTCTAGGGCTACTGTGTCATCTCATTACTCTACCTGCTGGCCACATTCCAGCCTTTTTTTTTTTTTTTTTTTTTTAAAAGGGCTACTTTTTCAACATAATCACATTTGCCAAAACTGCAAATGCATAATGGAATTTGAGACCTTTTATTTTAAGCATTCATAATTTTATTAGCAATTATCTCAGAAATGCTTAGATGTACGGTTCTTTGTCTGAATGTCCCAGTTGTTTCGGTATTTTTTGTTCAGCTATGCAGAATGAATTTTTGTTCAGAATGCAGAATGAATTGCAGGATATTTTGGCCCTGATCATCGGATAAGGCTGCTTGTTTCTCGGTAGGTGTTGCAGCATTACTGACGGTATCCAAATATAATCCTTTTCCTCCTCCAACAACTCTGCTCATGCCGTGCTCAGTACCTGTTCAGTCACAAACCTACGGAAGCATGTAACCTGCTTAATTGCAGTAGGGTGCTTTAGTAGGATACAAATAGCAAATGTGATGTTTAACGGAGTGCAGAAGAATCAGTATCTGCTGCTATCAGTTCAGCTTCATTTGTACTCTCTACACTTCACATACGAGTCATGATCTAACGTCCTGTGAAAGCAATGTCAAATAAAACCTGAAACCCAGACTGAACAGAATCGCTAAAGGCTTTCTGGGTTTCCTCTAGGCACATTTCCATTCCCATAGATGACTGAAGGGACCACACACTTCCACGGCATCATTCAGCTGTGTGTTGGCAGCTTTGAGGAATATTTTTCCAAGCTTTTTTTTTTTTTTTTTCTTTATTCCGGTGGCAGATTGCTAGCTTGAGGAATGGCTGAGCTGTGTTGGTTTCAAGACTGCAAGATATATTCAACAGAAATATATAAAGGCAGTTACAAAGTCAGTTTGCTGTGTTTAAACAGAACTTATTATCTTAGTGACTCTCCTAAGTAGTGAACAGTCCTGCTGCTAGAATTTCAATCCCTAGATCTGTGTCATTTGTGTATTAGTATAGACCTCTGTCAACATTGCAATTTTAGTGTATTAGTATCGAGCTCACCACCATTGAAAACTTTTGGGTTGCCACTAGTCTCTCAATGACTGTCTTTACAATGTAATCGGTGTTCCATTTTAATAGACGAGCAGCGACGCTCTGCTTTGCAATACTCAATCCCCTTAGGGCCCCTTTGTTAGAGGTGTGGATGGAAAGCAGGTTGGCAACAGAATCGCTCGGCTGTCTGACATTTTTTTAAAGTGTACCTTTACAAGTGAATACAAGTAAGCATGATTCACCTTGGATAGACTGCTGAGTACGAAACCTGTGGCTTCCGGCGGAGTCCAGGGTGTTCTTGAGACTTAATATCAAGTAAATGCTGGCTTGAGCACACGGTGTCCAGGCACTTTGCAACTCATTGTGGTACATGTGGTAATGGACAATAGCTGTGAGACCAGGCTCTTGATCTTGTCTCTGCGCTGGTGCTAGACTTGTGCTCATTACTGTTTTGCAATCAGATGCACATAGAGAGGAGGTGGTGGTCCACACAGGATGTTGTATGCTGATCAGCCGGCTAGGTTAATTCTCTCATTTGTAATCCTTAAGACACTATACAGACTAACATTGCTTTAGCTTTGACTTCAAGGATAAAGCCAGTTAAAACACCTCATTTTAAAAGAGCGGCTAGCTAAAAAAGGAAGCAAATCAGTCCTTTTTTTTTTTTTTTTTTTTTGGCATCTGTTAGCCTGTGTGTATTAAGATTATTTTTTCCCCACCCCGTACTAGATCGTGAGCCTCAAAGTCTCCCCGCACACTAGTCCCAGCGCCCTGACGGAGCAGGCTCTCAGAAAGTGGCTGACGACACACGGCAAGGAGGAAGAGGAGGCGAACAGCAACAACTTTGTACTCCGAGTCAGTGGAAGGCTGGAGTACCTGTTTGGAGATCACCCCCTCATCCAGTTCAAGGTGTGTACAAAACAACAAGCACTCCAAAAATCTTTTTAGTGAGGGTTCGAGGGCCTGAGGTGAACAAGTTCTCTCTCTCTCTCTCTCTCTCTCTCTCTCTCTCTCTCTCTCTCTCTCTCTGCCCTATTCTCGTGTTTGTTTTTTGTTTAACCTTTCTAGATCTTCTCCGAGGGAGACATTTTATATTACATTTAAACAACATGTAGAAATATACTGCTGTCCATTTTGTTGATGGGAGTTGTATTAAGTTTGTTTTAGCTCAGAGAATCCACCTGCATATAAAACTTGTTTTTACCGGTGATGTGAGAGCCATCTGGAATATAGATCAAATGAACTAGAGAGAATGGGGTACAGCACTACCCTGGGGCACCGAGTGGGCTAGTTATTTATTTATTTAGCTATGTTGGATGATGACAGTAGCCTGACCATGAGCATGACTCTCTTTTCGGGCCAGAATAAATGACAACACAACCATTCATCTGTTTCTAGTTGCACCACTTTTTCACTTAGTAGCTATCAGTACTGGTAAAATATCCTGCGTGTGTGTTTCTGTATTGTAACCTTTTTTTTCCCCCTGTTTTATTGTTCTATTTTCAACAAATCCTTCCAATGGTGAACCACTCATCATATAGAGTTATATTTATAGTTATAAATATGGAAGAAACATAATGTTCTTTGCGGTTATTAGTCTTTAAAACTGATCATTCAAAAGCATGAAGTCCACACAACTGTTGTACAAATGCTTTTTTAAATGTAATGGATAATGGGAGTGTTAGTGTGTAGGTCAACTTGTCGTCTTTACGTTTGCAGTATATAAGGAACTGTGTGACAAATAACGAGTCCCCCCACCTGACTCTGATCGACTCCTGCACTGTAAAGGAGGTGTTCGAAAAAGAGCTCTCCACCATCGGAGCCGTAGTGAACAGGAAATCTTCAAACCCTCCTCTTCCTCTGCCTCCTAAAAGGAGAGCCACGTCAGTAAGTATCAGTGCTTTACATCCTCAGATGGAAAAGCTTCTCCATTGCATTGTCAAGCCAGCCGGTTCCTCTGAACTGTGCCACAGTGCTTCTAAGAAATGTTGTGTTCAAACTTGAATTGCCTTTTGCAAACACTTATCCAGAACTTCAAAACATGAAATCATAAAGAACAAACTGTGTTGCCTACATGTATGTTTCTTAATTGGTACACTGAAGAAGGCACTGGACAAAACCTGTGTCTTCATAACTTGGTTTCTTATGTTACAGAAAAATTATTGAAAATCTTGAAGTTATAGCTTATACACTGACAGCAAAGGTCTCGACTACCTGAACTTGCATTGAACTTGTGTGTTTTTTTTTTTTTAAATTTTTTGGGAATGTTGTATTTGTGGCACACTGAAAGTGTTAAGTACATTTTTATTTGGTTTCCATTGTAACACTTTCCATATTTTTAATAAAAACCAATCTGCATAACAGCTTTCGATTTTTTGGTGCATACTTTCAAACTGGTTTACTTTAAAGAGACCAGACTCTGCTTTTAATTATTTCAGATAATTAGAATGGTGAATCTGTGTGTCGACTGTATTTTGGTCTTCATCTTTAGTATTCTAAAACCATTAGAACACTGTCTTCTGACGTCATGTAAATACTTCGCGTACTTTAAGATCGCTGCCTTTCCTCTCTTGTAGCAAATATCCACCTGTGTTTGGGATGTAATGGTTCCTTTTACGATTGTGCTGGTCAAAGGTAGCAAGGTCAACGCAGAAGAGACGGTTAAAGTAAGTAAAAAGGGATATTTTAGAGTGGTGGTATTGTTGTCGAGATGTGCTGCACAATTGTTTCGCTGGTTCGCAAGCTTGGACTGTCTTTAAACATGTGCAGTGCATAATGCTTTCTTTGTAAATCCCCTTTCCTGTACTGTGAAGTACGCCTTCTTGAGAAACCACGGCATGTTAACAACGAAAAGCATTACAAAACTTCAGTGACTCTGCAGAAACAAACTGCTCAGCTTCTCTGCTTTCTCTGCATTCACTGAAATAAGAATTGCTTATATTCTGCCATAAAGGTGCTGGAAGAACTTTGCAGATTCCCAGGTGTCACAGTTTGAAATGCTCTCTTGCACGGAATATTTAAAGGATAAACTAGATCAAACTACATTTTTATTCTCAAATAAATTTCCCAATGTGAAACATTCACTGTAGCCATGGAAGTTTGGATTGCAATACTTTTAATTAGATCTGGGGTACATTTACAGGACTGGAAATAAGACTCCTCTTCCATAGCAGTTTCACCCATTCCAGCTTCTAATATGTGCTTGATTAGCCCCAGTGTTTTAGGTGACAAGCTCAGGTGTGTCTTAATAAACTCGTAGTAAAACCTGGAATGGATCAATCTGCTATGCCGTGAGTGATATTTGCATCCCTGTTTTAACTAGGCTATCTTACATGTTTTAGTGCCTGAACTGATTTTGACACCTCTTCATCCTCCCGCTGCCAGGTTCAGGTCCGGGCAGGCCTTTTCCATGGAACAGAACTTCTCTGTAAACCCGCTGTGAGCGCAGAAACCTTCGGAAAGAATGAGCACGTTTGGGACAAAACACTGGAATTCGAAATTAACGTCTGCGACCTGCCAAGAATGACACGGCTGTGCTTTGCAGTCTATGCAGTGATGGATAAAGTGAAGAAACAGAAGTCCACCAAGAACATACATGCCAAGTATCAGACCATAAGAAAAGCTGGGAAAGTAGTAAGTTTCCATTTTTCTATGGATTTCCAGGAATTGCACAGTATAAAGATGTATTCCAAGAGGGCTAAATTACTAGCAATGTACTAGTGAGACAGTTTAAACTTTGTATCGCGTGTCTTGCAGGTTAATGGACTGGCTCTTACTTCTGAGCCCTAAAACAAAAAGATTGATCTGTATCTTTACAAGATTCTCGGCATTCCCTCTCTATAAAGCCAGGAAAGTTAAGCTTTCCAAACTGGCTTTGAAAATGCAGCTCAGTTTTTCCATTGTGAATGTGTTCCAGAAAAAAAATAAATTTTAAAGCATTTTAACTCTCCAATTTTGGCACGCCTGGCTTTCAATTTACCTTGATCCATTTCATTGTATACTACTTTATTCTTTTAAAATCTAGTTTTTTAGGCACCTGCAGCATCATTTATAATGCCTGTGGAGAAGTGGATTACAATCAGTTTTGTGCTCTCAGCTTTTCAGCACTCTGTAGATGGTGTTAACACAATCTGGCAGCCTCTGCTCGAGTCCCAAGACTCCATACCTGTGGCAGTGAATTCTCTCCATTCAGACACTCTAATTGAAATGGAGTGTAATAAAACCCATTAACGTCTCTCCCTCTCTGCTCAAGTAGTGGAAAGAATCGTGTCTTTACTTTAATGGTATGTTTCGTATTAGGTATCCCCCCTTCATGACAGTCTTGACCCGTCCCCCCTCCCCCATTGAAAGTCTGGATCCACCCGTTTGAGGCACAACGCTTCCGTTTGTCACTCTCTTTCTGTATCGTAGTGAAGCTAACAGACTCTGTTTGAACTCTGACGGCCGGTATTGATTTCTCATTCATGTTTCCAGCACTACCCGATCGCCTGGGTGAATACAATGGTTTTTGACTACAGGGGGCAGATGAAGACTGGTGAGATTATTCTGCACAGCTGGTCGTCATTTCCTGGTAAGTTCTCCAGCTTGTAGGAGCCGAGTAACCTGAACATCAGTTATGAATGAACCTCAGCAGCAGAACCATCTCATACACAATATATTAAGATGACAAGTCTGAGACTAAATCTATTAAGATTACTTCAATTCATCTGTTTGGGATTCTTAAGATGATATTCATGAAAGCCCTTTTAAAAGCACAGGAAAACTGTAATAAAGCACAGTGAAAGCATAGGTAAGTATATTAAAGCACAGAGGTATGGTACAGAATAGTAGTAAACATGGCAAACCAGGTAAAAGCATGGTTATACATTTGCCGAGGAGATTTTCTATTTCTATTTTCATTCTCAAGTTTTGTTTTTTTTTTTTTTTCTTTCTGGCCGGTCCCTCTGTCAGGTAAAGTAGACTAGTACACTGATGAAGGCACTTCTTGAGCAGTTCATCAACAAGACTGTGCATAATGTGCTTGCCAAAAGTACATCGTTTTTATCTGAATATTTGTAATTCATGATTTCAGATGAACTTGAAGAAATGCTGAATCCTATAGGAACAGTGCAAACCAACCCATACACTGAAAATGCTACAGCTTTGCACATCAAGTTTCCAGCATATTCCAGGCCTACAGTCTTCTACCCCCCTTTCGACAAGGTAGGTCCCAGTGTTCATTTGAAACCATGCTTCATGTTTTATATTACACAGGCCTTCATGACTGGATTCAGTTCAGTTTAATAAAGGGTTCCCTGTAACCATTTCGGTTTGAGTCAGCAGGTTAGGTGGACAAATTGAAATATAACATAGTTGTGAATATTTAAGACCTGCAATTGTTTCCTTAAGTAAGAATCTCTGCTTAAGCCTGGCACTGGTGTGTACTGTAACTACACAGTACACACCAGTGCGGAGGGCAGCAGTGTGGAGTAGTGGTTAGAGCTCTGAACTCTTGACCGGAGGGTTGTGGGTTCAATCCCAGGTAGGGGACACTGCTGCTGTACCCTTGAGCAAGGTACTTTACCTAGATTGCTCCAGTAAAAACCCAACTGTATAAATGGGTAATTGTATGTAAAAATAATGTGTAAAAAATAATGTGATATCTTGTAACAATTGTAAGTCGTCCTGGATAAGGGTGTCTGCTCAGAAATAAATAATAATAATAATAACTGCATTGTTTATTTTACAGATATTGGAAAAGGCAGCTCAGATTGCAAGAAATAGTGATTGTGTGACAATGGCTGTAAGTGTGGTTTTGTTTAATACTTGGTCTGCCTCTTTTTCTTTCTTTAACTTTGCCTGTCCTGCTTGCTGACTTACTGTATTGCCGTATACAGTTTTGACAGTGTTTAGTTTCTCTGTGTAATACTGCAATTTCTAAGCAATTGAGAACTGAAACTATCTGCGCTGTAATCAATGATGCACAGAGGCCAATAAAATTCCACCTTCCATCCTTTGCATCCTCATCTCTTTGGATGAAAACCTAAGCCAGTGCACCACTGCCACCTTGTGTCCAATACTGATATCCTCCTTGGTCTTATAGGGCCGTGGAGGCAAGAAGTTTCATATTGAACTGAAAGAGATAATGGAGCGGGATCCTTTGTATCAGCTGTGTGAGAACGAGAAGGATTTGATCTGGACGCTACGCTACGACTGCCGTGAGAACTTCCCCCAGTCCCTGCCCAAGCTGCTGCTCTCTGTCAAGTGGAACAAGCATGAGGACATGGCTCAGGTATAAGAACATACCAATCCTATAGAACTAGAAATTGAAAGGGATCGGTTCGATGTCTTGGCATGGTTTCCTATAAGGGAGAAGATTCATTCTGTGGGGGAAGTGAATTTGATTCTTGTGTAAGGCTTGTGTGTTTTTTGATCAAATCTAAATGATCTAACCCTGCCAACATTACACATATATAAATATATACAGTAGATGCACACACATACAGAAGATCCTCATAATGATGTTCCAGCTAAACAGTAAGTAAAAGGTTAAAAGGTTTGTATATAAATGTGTCCTTTGCATCCGAGGTTGGGGATTTGAATCCACCCCAGATGTTGACATGATAAGCTGCTGTAAAAACAGTTCCCGGGTTGCCCTCTGACCTTTGCACTGCCGCTACCAGGTACCCACCCTGCTTGCAGAGCTCACCGAGCCAAACTTCCGCTCGCAAAGAGCAACTTGCATAAATAAACTTGTTCCGCAACTCGCATTCTCTTTTTGAAATTCCCAGGCTTGCTCTCGGATTTTGCCTGTGGCCCGGGGCGTTGCAGAAAGCATTTGGCATCGTAATATTTGAACACTTGTGTTAATCGAGAGTGTTTGCAGCTTTTCACCTGAATTAGTTTGGGGGGGAGGGGGGGTACATGTATAACTCTTGTATTGGGGCAGTCTAATTTATTGTACAGCTCCAGTGGTTTTAATCTGCAGGTGCTTCACTCCAGTGTGCCCCTGTCTTTGTATTCTCTTTAGAAAGTATTTAAGGTTATGGACATTGCTAAATGGGTTTGGTTAAAAGAGCGAAAGGCACTAGACATTTTTTAAAGGAAATGAATTAGAGGCAGACAAGCTCTTTCACTGCCAATACCGTCCAGTGGCTGTTTCGATTCAAACCTGAAACAATGCGTTTTAGTAACATTTGTACTTATCAAGAGTGCTGTGCACCCAGTTAAACAGACATGCAGTCTGCACACACTGCTGATTGGTTTGCATCGCTGTAACAATAGACTGATGATTAATTGACAGCGTTTGTTTTTCCTTCTAATAATATAAATTATATGAGATGAAATATAAGTCTGGACTTCCAGGCTCCAATTCAATTTAGACTGGGGGAAGGTTACAATGATTTTAACTTTGTTCCTTTAGAGAAGCATTAAGAAAAGACCAAGGGTTCAACCATCTTTTGAGGATTCAGCACAGTCCCAAATAACATTTACTGAAAATTAAGCACATATTTTTCTAATCTTTGTACTAACACAGCTAATACGTGAAATTAAACCCAATTCAGAGCTTTTTATCCACAAGTGAAATACATGATACCCAACATACCTGTCATTCATAACCTATATGGTTGAAACTGAGATGGGGAGGTCCTGAAAGACTCTTTAAACACTTGCCTTGTAAAGCTTTCTTAAGAATCAGTTTAGTATTCTGCATACATTTTCTTATTTTTAAAGTAACTAGTTTTATATATAAACGTAGGTGAGTAAAAATGATTAAATGTCCAGTTTTGGCATATGAGAAGTCTAAAATAAATATTCTATATCTACTTAAAGGTTGTGCAAGATCTGTTTATAATATAAATAAAAAAATAATTATTTGGAAATAGAAACCTTTGCATGCCTCTTTTTATTTTGGGGTTTGCAAAATTTTAATCTATCGTTGATGTTGTCACAGCTTCAAGCTCTGCTACAGATCTGGCCCAAGCTGAGTCCGAGGGATGCGCTGGAATTGCTGGATTTCAACTACCCAGACCAGTACGTGCGGGAGTATGCAGTGCACTGCCTTAGAGACATGAGGCAAGTACATCAGCACTGTGCCGGGGGTTTAATCCCTTTCTCTTACCCTGACTGAATATACATCACCTTCAGAACTCTCTGAACAGTCTTGTTATTGGCTGTTGAATCCCGTGTAGGTGTTCAGCTGTTGCTTCTCATTTCAGTGTTCACAGTAACAATTAACCAGGCCTGCTTACTGGGACTTGCTTTCACTCCTGTTGACAGTGTTCCTTTGAATGCACGGCTCCAGGTTTTAGGTTATTCCCTGCAGTCTGAATCTACAGTAGGATCTACTATTCTGTAACGGATGCTAGAGGAAAGGACCTATAAATACTGCATTGTGTAAAATACTAACAGCCACGATAATCATCTGTTTTCTTAAACAACTTTGAGTCATCGGACCCTACTGACAGCTCTCCATTCTTATACCTTGAGTTCAAACGCATCTTGTCAAGCGCAACTTTGAGCCCTTTCAACAGTGTGCAGTGCGGGCCGGTTGTGTGGCTTGATAGGACTTCTGAGCTCTCCAGCACAGGAGCAAAAACAAAATAAAGCCTTCACTGAATTAAGTAGAGAAAGAATACGGCTCTCTCTGCAATAAGTCATCTTTCTCCGTTCCCTTACAGCGACGAGGAGCTGTCCCAGTACCTCCTGCAGCTTGTTCAAGTCCTCCGTTACGAGCCTTACTACGACTGCGCCCTTTCCAGGTTCCTGCTGGAGAGAGCACAGGCCAACCGGAGAATAGGGCACTTCCTGTTCTGGCATTTAAGGCAAGTAATTCAGAGCAAAGAGCATACGGCCAACGTGACCCACATCTTGACCTGTTTCTGTCCAGTTTTAAATAACTTCAGCATAACAGAGGCAGAAGTGTTAAAGGGACTAGGAGCTGTTAAAATAAACAAATGCCCTGGGCCGGATGAGATCCTCCCAGTAGTACTCAAGAAATGAAAGAAGTTATTTATAAACCGCTAACCAAGATCATGCAACAGTCTCTTGAGACAGGGGTTATACCAACAGACTGGAGAACTGCAAACGTAATACCGATCCACAAAAAGGGAGACAAAACCGAACCAGGTAACTACAGACCAAGCCTGACTTCTATTATATGTAAACTATAAGAAGATCTAAAATGGAAAATTACCTATATGGTAACAGTATCCTATGAGACAGTCAGCATGGTTTTAGGAAAGGGAGATCGTGTCTAATTTTCAAACTGAACACAGTAGGGATCCAAGGAAATGCATGCACATGGATTAGGGAGTGGTTAACATGTAGAAAACACAAAGTACCGATTTTAGAGGTAAAAACTCAATGGAGCGAGGTAACCAGTGGAGTACCACAGGGATCCGTTTTAGGTCCTCTCCTATTCCTAATCTGCATTAATGACTTGGATTCTGGTATAGTAAGCAAACTTAAATTTGCAGACAACACAAAAATAGGAGGCGTGGCAAACACTGTTGCAGCGGCAAAGGTCATTCAAAATGATCTAGACGGCATTCAGAGCTGGGCAGACACATTTAATAGAGAAAAGTGTAAGGTACTGCACGCAGGCAATAAAAATGTGCATTATAAATATCATATGGGAAATACTGAAATTGAAGAATGAATCTATGAAAAAGACCTAGGAGTTTATGTTGACTCAGAAATGTCTTCATCTAGACAATGTGGGGAAGCTTTAAAAAAAGGCCAACAAGATGCTCGGATATATTGTGAAAAGTATTGAATTTAAATCAAGAAAAGTAATGCTAAAACTTTGCAATGCATTAGTAAGACCTCATCTAGAATATTGTGTTCAATTGTGGTCACCTCACTACAAAAAGGATGTTGCTGCTCTAGAAAGAGTGCAAATAAGAGCGACCAGAATTATCCCAGGTTTAAAAGGCATGTCATATGCAGACAGGTTAAAATAATTTAATCTATTCAGTCTTGAACAAAGAAGACTAAGGGGTGATCTGATTCGAGCATTCAAAATTATTTCGACCTGAAACAAAGACCAGGGGTCACAAATGGAGATTAGACAAAGGGGCATTCAGAACAGAAAATAGCACTTTTTTACACAGAGAATTGTGGGAGTCTGGAACCAGCTCCCCAGTAATGTTGTTGAAGTTGACACCCTGGGATCCTTCAAGAAGCTGCTTGATGAGATTCTGGGATCAATAAGCTACTAACAACCAAACGAGCAAGATGGGTCGAATGGCCTCCTCTTGTTTGTAAACTTTCTTATGACTGTTGTGTCTGTTGGGTGCGTTGCCACCATGCTCGTGTTTGTTAAACAGGACCAAATAATAAATCCCTCTCATAATGGGGCACCAAACTTCCACTGTTTATGTAGAAATTGCTGGAGAAAGCTCCTTATTTTCAGTCTCTTGGCTTGACCTAGATCTGGTGTGAATTACTCCTGCTCTGTTGAAGAAGCTTTCTAACCCTGCTCCTTTTTCCTGTAACAGCAAACGGATATTTAGAGCAAAGAAAGAAGCTGTCGGTGTGCTCTTTATTTAACCTCTGGCTTTAATCGTTGTTTTTGTTTGGTGTCTTGCAGGTCTGAAATCCATATGCCTGCAGTCTCTGTACAGTTTGCTTTGATACTGGAGGCATATTGCCGAGGCAGTATACCTCACATCGAGGTTCTGAAGAGACAGGTAACGGAGAACACTACAGCCTCCTCTCCTGTGGGCTGCTTTCATTTTGATACGTAGATTTAATGCTCCCATTGTACTGCCACATGCACAGCTGTATTTACCACTTTGTTTAAATCCTCTTGCGTATGCACTTTAGTGTAGGGGGAGTTATGTTGGAAGAAAACAAAAATGATGATGGAAAGAAACAAAGTGAGTGTAGGGAAGTAAAACTGTTCGTGCCATACCAGGAAGTTAGATGTCAACACGGCTTCTGGGAAGGAGGGGAGGGTTGGCGTATTCCCAACTGCACAAACACGGAAGAAATTCTAAAGAATAAATACTTCAAAAAGCTCATTTTTTGTGGTATACAGTGTTATTGGCAGTGCTAGCACAGCTCGTGGGACTGTGGAAAAGCCACACAACGTTGGTTTTGACAGCTGGCTGACCCGAAAGCTCTCCGCTGCCTCTCCTTCACAGTCGGCCCTTGGTCCAGTTTTCCACAGTATCCTGTCAGGCCAGGCTTAAAGTACCGCCGCTGCCTTTCAGCTTTTAACCTAACACCTTGGAGATTAGGCAGCCGTTTCCTAGTATAGAAAAGAAGGATCTCCTTTCTGAACTGCCATTCTGTTCCTGTAACAGTAAGCAATTAGTGACCTATGATCAGCAAGGATTGGTTAGACTTGGTTTGTCCAGCAGTGGCGTTGGACAGATTTGTCCTAATTTTATGAAGTTTAGGCACTATTGGGAAAGCACGTGGCTATTTATCAGATTGGTTAAATATTATCAGGTGTGTTTTTATTTATTTATTTATTTATTTATTTATTTATTTATTTATTTTGAATATTCAGGTGATGGAAGAATAATACCCATAAGCAAGTGCTGATGTTAATTGTTTTTGGTGCTGATTCTCCAATGTGGAGGGGATAACAGCTAAGAAAAGTTGTGAATTTAATCCAAAAATAGGCGTTGCAGCGCTAACCCATGCCGTATTGTTCAGGTGGAGGCGCTGACGAAGCTGAAAGCTGTGAACGAGCTCATCAAGCTGGGCACCATCAAAAGCACAAAGAGCAAAGCGAAGGAAGCCATGATGACCTGCCTGAAACAGAGTGCGTACACAGAGACTCTCTCCAATCTCCAGTCTCCTCTCAATCCCAGCGTCATCCTCTCAGGGCTCAAGTGAGTATGACGGCCTTCCAGCAGGCCATGGGGGCAGACATCAAAGGCTTGCTTTGTGGTGGGAGACATGAGATGAGATGGGGTTGTGCAAATCCTGATTCCATTAAGGCAAAACGAATAATGTGTTCTCAAGAACACACGCAATAATAGACACCCCCCCGAGCTAGATGACTCATCTCCATGTGTGGAGCATCAGTTTGTCAGTTTGGCTCGGCAGTGCAATGTGTATATGGAAGTCTAAATTAATTTTACAGGAATGAAGATTCATACAGGCTTCCAAATTCACATGTGTGTTTTGATTGCAGTTTTATGTAGCCAACTTTAAAAAAGAATCAATCTAGCACCTCCTATTTTACTATTTTTTCCATATCCATAAAAAAATATATATCTTATCATTTACTGGGAATGTAATCTTTAAAGCAAACAACTATATCTATCTATCTATCTATCTATCTATCTATCTATATATATATATATATATATATATATAATATATATATATATATATATAAGCTCAGAGAGCCAGCTGTATATGTATATGTAACTGAGTGACAGCACCAGCCGCTGGATAATCACAAGAATCTTATTGCATCCTGTACATGGTTAGTGCAGTTGTGACAGTCTGCAGCATGTCCACCAATTACTTATTCAACAGACTGAAAATAACATCCTGAAACATTTTGTGATTGGTTGTTTGCCCCACCCCATAATGTATCGTTTTTATAGATATTTACATTACAGGGATGGAAATAAGCAATTGCATAGCAGTTTCTCTGGTTTTACTTTGAGTTTGATTAGCCACAGTGTATAAGGTGTGTCTGATTTTAAACCCATAGTAAAACCAGGAATGGATCAAAGAGCTGTGCAACGGGAGTCTTATTTCCATCCCTGCATTAGATTGATGGTACCCATGATTTTGGCTCCCCCCGGTCCCAGTAAGCCCTGCTAGCTCCACTCTCTTTGGGCACCCTGGTGATTTCAGCCCCAGCAAAAAAGGAGATGCCATATGGCTGGCTGTTCCTGCCACGAGCCAAGAGTCAAGAGGAATGAAAAGTGATGTAATAATAAAACAAAAAGCTGACAATATTGGCAGCCCTCAACAAATCGGTATGCTCATCGTCGTCGTCCGTCCTGTCCCCCCCCCCCCGTCCCCCCCCTCTCCCCGGCTCTGCATCAGTTTACTCCCTGAACCCAGAAGCGGGCAAATATATTTCAGTAACACTTTAGAATGTTTTTCCTGTATGTTTTATTTTTTTCTCCAAATCTGGGTAGGCTTGTACAGGAACTGTTGATTGATTGATTGATTGATTGATTTTTTTTTTTCCTTTTTATTTTGTAAAGTGTGGAGAAATGCAGGTTCATGGACTCAAAAATGAAACCTCTGTGGATAGTGTATGAAAACAAGCTTCTGGGAGGGGAGTCGTTGGGCATAATCATCAAGAACGGGGATGGTGAGTGGCCCAGGGTTTGTACCAATAGGGCTGGGGTCGCCTCTTATCAGCCAGACCCCCCCCCCCCCCCCACCAAAAAAGATTAGTCCAGGCAAGATCCACCCCCAGTTTGGTTCACTCTGACCCAATCGAGTGTGTGTGTGTGTGTGCGCGCCCTTTTGAAAAAAGCTTTTGGCCCAAATAGTGTGTTGAACTTGAAGCCTCTTAAGTTCATCTACACGTTGCTTTGGAAATGACTGATGCTTTGGCTGAAGAAGCCAGAGAACTAAGCAAGCTGTAGTTTTAAGAGTTTTTAAAATTTAAACTAAGTCATCCAGCTAATAACTGTTCATTTTGTGAATTTCTTATTAGCTCATTTTATTCTGTAGACCATTGTAGGGTATGCATGGTTTACCATGCTGGGGGGGGGGGCAGCAGAGGGAGGCTTCCAATGTCTGGCCTTCCATGAAGTAAAGGGTTCATTATTTTTGGGTAACCACAGTATTCACTTTTTCACCCTAAAGCCGTCTGACAAAAAGGACACTTGTGGAGCACTGGGTTCTGTCTGACCCTAGTTCAGAGACCCTCTCCTTGGTAAAGGCTCTTCATTGCTGTTTCTTTTCTCTCTTTCAGACCTTCGACAGGACATGCTGACTCTGCAGATACTCCGGCTGATGGACATGCTGTGGAAGGAGGCTAATCTCGACCTCCGGTGAGAACTCCTTGTTTAAATACAGAGACCTGGCTACTAAGATTTGAATACAGAATGAACTTGTGTGTTTGCATTACAGGCCAAGTAACTACTATAGTAACTACTTGGAAATAGCTTGTACCGTGGTCTTGACATGTCACTATGCCAGGTACTGTAACAATGCTTCACAATGTTTCAACATCATAATTCAATAAGCAGTTCTCTAGAAATGAAATACAGAGTTATTCGCACCAGACCGCGCTACTAGGAACAGGCTTATCAACCTTCTGAAAGTAGCTAGATAAATGAGCTATATACATTTGGATAATATTGGGAACTGTGTGTGAGCATTACCATAATTGGTTTCATGTTCCTTTGGAATAAGCATTTACATTTTTTTTTCCTCTATTTCTTTTAAAGTTACATTAAAAAAAAAAATCTCTGGATTAATGGTCTGTTCTGGGTATGTAATCGTTATCATTCCCAATTTGAAAGCGGTTTGGATAGGAGTTCATAGCATTGGCCACATTTGAAGCATATTGGAGTTCAATCTCGCCCCTGGGCACTAGTAACCCTGGCTACAACATATGGTACTATTAAAGATAATCTTGTCTGGCTTTGATGTGAGAGAGTACATGCCTTAAGAAATCGCCTCTCTGTTTCTGAATGAAGCCTATTACAAAGCCTTTGGGCAAAAGGTCCCAGTGTTACTACATTAACTCTCCCTTACCAGTGTTGAATTTAATCTAGTGAAACAAAAAAAGGCTCAATAGGTTATTGTTTGCGTCCATTACTCCACCTGGCACATGTCCATTACTCCACCTGGCACATGTCCATTTCATTCGCAGGGTATCCATTTGTTTCCAATTTGTATGCCTTAGCCAAGGCAACGTGCCCAGCACATCTTGTGCAGGAAGTAAATAGGCCATTGAATCTGTCAAAGGAACCAAGGTGGTTAAATTTGATTGGCAGATTTTATATTGTGCGGCATCACGGAATGAAAACGACTCCAGCTGGACCTCACTAAATCATTTTGAAGCGCAAAAAAACAGGAAGGAAGAAGACATTTGATTTCCAAGAATTGCTTCTAGATCTGTCAGTAGGAGCCCACCACAGAAAGGAGGTGGTGGACTGCATTCTGGGTCAAGAGGAGGTTAGGGTCAGAAAGACCAGGATGAGATAGAACGGGCCCTGAGGACGTGTCCTGGAGTTGACTTCTGTCAGAATTCCTCTCTGACAAGGTTGTTTTTTCCTCGGACTGTGAGTACCTCGGCCTCTGGGGAGCAGAGAGCTTTCATCCTTTCTGGCTGTTGAAGGGAAGTAGTTGGAGGGAAGCCCAGGGAAGCAGCAGCAAGCGAGGCAAGCTTGAAATGCCATGGAAGAGTGCCAGCCAGACCCCCTGACCTTCCCACTCTTGGCGCGGGTTTGTCATTTTGTGATAAGACAGGCAGTGGTTCCACATGTCTCCCAGACTCGCGATCCTTTCTTAATCAGCTTCTTATTGAACTCAATCTGCAGCGCAAGGGTTTCATCTCTCGGGGCGCTTTCCGATCTGCAGCCCCAGTCCCAGATCTGTCAGGCCCCTGTTTTGAGATAATGCTGCCTGACAGCCACAGAGAGCTGGACTACTTCACAAACGAATTCTGTTCAATGAAGACAAGCATTCTCTCTCGTAGAAATGCATGAATGGGGGGATTATTCTTTTGGTGAAGGCAGTGATACAGCATACACAAGCATGCAGGGATGGAAATCAGACTCCCATTGCAAAGCAGGTTGGTCCATTCCTGGTTTTACTAGAAGTTTAGTAAGACGCACCTGAACTTGTTTACCTGTACATTGTGGTTAATCAAGCTTGTAGTAAAACCTGGAATGGGTGAAAGTGCTATGCAATATGAGTCTTATTTTCATCCCTGAATTTGTGTGTGATCTCTTGAGTTTATAAATTAAAACTGCAAAACTAATAAAAAAAAAAAAAAAAAAAAGTTTTCAATATTTAATAATAATAATAAACTCTAATTGCCCAGGAATGTTATAAACTGTGTGTAACGAGTACAACATTTGTACAGACAAATGGATGGGTTTTGTCATATCCACAATATGAATTTTACTCCCCAAAACCACCATTGGCATACTTTTATTCATTTATACAGAGTTGTTTGGATTTTACTTTAGTAATTAAAACACGGCACCACCTGCTGTTTTATAGCAGAAATTGCAGAAAAACATTGGTTTGCATGTATTCTGCTGACGACTGTATTTGTTATATGTTTTGTGTTTTTTACAGAATTGTGCCTTATGGTTGCCTAGCAACCGGAGACAAATCTGGCTTAATTGAGGTGGTGTCAGCGTCTGAAACTATCGCCAACATTCAGCTGACAAACAGCAACGTGGCCGCGACCGCAGCTTTCAACAAGGACGCTCTTCTGAACTGGCTCAAAGAGAAGAATTCTGGGTAATGACTGTCAAACATGTCCTTGTGTATAAAGCAGGCCTGCACACTGTTCTTTTAGCATTGAAACGGATTTCAATTCATTTCTATTCTGCTTTTTGATGCAGCTCTCTGTGGATGTTTTAATGCGTGGTGTGGTAGTGTCTCCAGACCTGACGTCCTGGTAACTGTAATCCTCAGTCGTTTTTTGTCCGGTTTGCTTTGCAGAGATGCCTTGGAGCGAGCCATCGAAGAGTTTACATTGTCTTGTGCTGGTTACTGTGTAGCTACTTATGTGCTTGGCATCGGTGACAGACACAGTGACAACATCATGGTCAGAAGTACCGGACAGGTAGGGTTTTGTACACAAATACAGCTTTTATTATTTCACTCACAGACTTTTCGAAGTTCAGGTAACGTATTCCGTTGCTGGCTACACTTGTTAATACTGTTTTTCCTTATGCAGCATTTTAGTTTAAAAAAAATTCTGGCCAGCACAACAGCACCATCTCATGGCTCAGTGTGTTGTTTTTTTTTTTTTTTTTCGGTCAAGAGGATGTGTTGTATTTAGAATAGTAGTTTGTGCATGCATTGGTCTCTGTACTTTTTCTAGTATTCTTAACTAGAATGTGTCCGAATACAAGACTCAAAATTGTAGTCCTCAGAGAGAAGTGCTGCGGAGTCACCTGATTTAACAATCAGTCGCAGATTGATTTTATGGATTTAATTATTTTATGCATGTATTTTTATTTGCGTCTATCTATCTTATTTTATAGCTGTTCCACATAGACTTTGGGCATATCCTTGGTAACTTCAAATCCAAGTTCGGAATCAAAAGAGAGCGCGTGCCTTTTATCCTCACCTACGACTTCATCCACGTCATTCAGCAAGGGAAGACTGGGAACACTGAGAAGTTTGGCAGGCAGGTGTCTTTCTGGTTTCATTTCAGTCAGTTTGAGTTTAGCTGTTCAGCAGTGTGGTGCTCCGAGTTCAGATCTCATCAGCTGCTGTACTGGGAGTAGCTCTGACTGCTGTACATGTTTGCTTGGTCTCTGCTAGGTTTCGTCAGTACTGTGAAGAGGCCTACTTGATCCTGCGGAAGAATGGAAACCTGTTCATCACCCTGTTTGCACTGATGCTGACCGCAGGCCTCCCCGAGCTCACCTCGGTCAAAGACATTCAGTACCTTAAGGTTTGTACTACTACTACTCCCCCCTGCCCCCCATTTATTATCTATGCTGCCACTGTTGGACAGTCACAAAACTATTGTTATTTATTTTAAAATCTGTTTAAATCGAAGACGACCACCAAAACATATTTATGGGATATGCCTTCCTATTGGTAGGTAATCGCTGAGCTCTTTATATCAGAGCTGGCGATAGGCTCCTTCCTGTGCTGATGTCCTCAGTCCCGTCTCATCTCCAGCATGCTGCTCCAGATCTCCGGCCTTCCAGGGCAAGCCCTAGGCCGGAGCCTGGCAACCCTTGAAGTAGCTTGCGGACAGCTGTGGCTGTCGCAAGCGAGGTTCCCCGATGTGGATAAGGCGGCGCTGTTAGATGCGCCGATTTCCCTGTGGCATACCTTTGGGTCGGCTGTCGAGGAGATCCTGAGCGCTCCCACCGAGAACGTGAGGCGTCTTGGCAAGTGGCCGCGCTACTCCCTCCCCATGCTCCGACGTGGGGCTGGTTGAGCCGCGGAACCTGGTCAGGCCGATGGACGTCCCTGCACATTAAACATGCTGGAGTTGCAGGCTGTTTTCCTTGCCCTCCAGCACTTTCTCCCGGTGTTGCGGTGGCGTATATCAGCCACCAGGGTGTCCTCCGGTCTCCGGGGTTGCATCACATTGCCTTCTGGCTCTTGATTTGGGCTCAAAGGAACCTGCTGTCCCTACGGGTGACGCATCTTCCTGGAGTAGTGAACTGGATGGCGGACCTCCTTTCGATGGAGGGTGCGCATCCGTCAGAGTGGTGGCTCCACCCTCAGGTGGTGGAGCGCATTTTGGAACGATTTGTGAAGGCGCAGGTTGATCTCATCGTCTTGGCGGAGATGACACACTGTCCCCTGTGGTACTCCCTCTGCTGCTTAGGCAGTCCACTAGGCGTAGACGCCCTATCCCACGAGTGGCCGAGGATGCTCCTTAACACGTTCCCGCTGATAGCGTTGCTTCCGACCTTCCTACAGAAGGTCTGGTTAGAGAAGGCGACAGTTCTCCTAGTGGCCCCCCTGGTGGCACAGGAAAATCTGGTTTTCGACCCAATGCCAGCTCTTACAAAGCCAGCCCTGGGAGATCCCGCTTTGCCTGGATCTCCTCAGTCAGGCAAGAGGCACTCTCTGGCATTCGAAACCAGGCATGTTCCAATTATGGGTCTGGCCGCTGAAGGGAACTGCTGGTCAGCCCTAGGGCTATCGGTCGTGGGTACGTTGCAGAACACTAGGGCAGGCTCCACATATGCCTACAAATGGAGATATTTTCAGAACTGGTGTCTGACTAAGGGTCATGACCCAGTCTCTTGCCCCATGCCAGTTTCTGTTTCTGCAAGAACTGCTCAATGCCGGTAGGTCACCTTCTACACTGAAGTTGTACTTGGCGGCCATTTCTGCGTGCCATGGCCCCGTTGATTCTGCATCTCCGGGTGCGCATTTCCTGGCAATCCGATTTCTCAAGGGTGCTCGGCGATTACGCCCTCCAAGCAAGGTCGTTCTTCCCGAATGGAGCATTGATATTGTACTGGAGACTCTCATGAAGGCCCCGTTTTGAGCCCATACACTTCATAGAGTTGAAGTATCTGTCTATGAAGACAGCCTTTCTCTTGGCTATCGCCTCTGCAAAGCGGGTCAGTGAGCAGGGACGATAGCAGCGGGTTGTCACTACGTACAAAACCTGCTTTCCTCCCTAAGATGATCACAGCCTTCTACATGAACCAGTCTGTGGAACTGGAGTCTTTCCATCCACCTCCGTTTTCTTCGGAGGAGGATAGGAGATTGAATTTCCTCTACCCGGTGCAGGCGTTGAGGTGCTACATGGATAGGACAAGAGCTCTGCGTCATTCTGACCAGCTCTTTGTCTGTCACAGGATACGGACCCTAGGACAGCCCCTCTCGACACAGGACACAATGTGGACACAGTCTCGACTGCATCATTAATGTAGATTAGGAATAGCAGAGGACCTAAAACTGATCCCTGTAGTACTCCACTGGTTACCTCGCTCCATTTTGAGGTTTCTCCTCTAATCACCACTCCCTAATCCATGTGCATGCATTTCCTTGAATCCCTACTGTGTTCAGTTTGAAAATTAATCTTTTATGCAGGACTTTGTCAAAAGCTTTCTGGAAATCTAAATAAACCATGTCATATGCTTTGCAATTATCCATTGGCGATGTTGCATCCTCAAAAAAAATCAAGCAAGTTAGTTAGACACAATCTCCCTTTCCTGAAACCATGCTGGCTGTCTCCCAGGATACTGTTACCATATAGGTCATTTTCCATTTTGGATCTTATTATAGTTTACATATAATAGAAGTCAGGCTTATTGGTCTGTTGTTAACTTGTTCGGTTTTGTCTCCCTTTTTGTGGATCGGTATTACGTTTGCAATTTTCCAGTCTGTTGGTACAACCCCTGTGTCAAGAGACTGTTGCATGGTCTTGGTTAGCGGTTTGTAAATAACTTCTTTAATTTCTTTAAATACTATTGGGAGGGATTTGTTTATTTTAAGAGCTCCTAGTCCCTTTAACACTTCTGCCTCTGTTATGCTAAAGTTATTTAAGACTGGATAGGAAAAGGTCGACATGTGGGGCATGTTGTCCATATCCTCCTTTGTAAAAACTTGTGAAAAGTAATCATTTAGTATATTTGCTATTTTTTTCTCTTCGTCAATGATTGTGTCTTTTAGACATTTTACCTCCTCTTTTGAATGTTCTTTGCTGTTCTAATATTGGAAAAACTTTTTAGAATAATATTGGAAAAACCTTTGGTAGCTACAATGGCTAACAATTGCAGTTAGGTTGAGACCGTCACACACTCTTCACTTTGTTGGTCCAGTCAAATACTGTATACTATCTATTCTGTTTTAACAGCTGTACCGTAGCAGGAGGTGTCCTTTTAAATCCCCTCTTTTTTTCCCTTTTAGGATTCTCTTGCCCTGGGGAAAACCGACGAGGATGCATTGAAACAGTTCAGGCAGAAGTTTGATGAAGCGCTCCGTGAGAGCTGGACCACTAAAGTGAACTGGATGGCACATAACGTGGCGAAAGACAACAGGTCCTAGCGATCACTGAACCACACTGAGATGACCAGGGGACGTTGCTTTTCAAAAAAGGGATCAGCTGCCGTCTGGACCAAAATAATGTGACCGAGACACAGACTGGATGTGAATAACCCCAATCGTTGCACTCTGAGCTTCACTCTGCTTGTTCAAAGCTTGACCAAGATGATTTTTTTTCTTTTTGTTTTTTCTACATATCTGTATATAGTGAGTAATCATCCATTGCTGAATTTGCACGCCGAGCGCTACTGGTTTCTTCGTTTTCCTTTATTTTTAATGACCTGGTATGTGAGGAACGGATGTAAAGAAATATGTGACAAATTATACTGTAACGATGTCTCTAGGTTTTGAGGCTTTATTTTAATTGAAACGTGACATAGTTACAATGGACCTTTAAACATTGTAATAAATCTGAAACCAACAAAAAAAAAAGGATGGATACGTTTGTTCTAATCACAAACTCTTCTTTCAACACTAAGTAACTTTGACGATTGTCTCACTGTTGCTAATCAAATAGTTTCAGTGCACTTGTATGGCAAGAAGTCAGGACATCTTTCATAGGGACATACCCAGTAACGAACTAACAGACAGTGTTATGGTGCTCTCATTGGTTTTGTCACTTTAGTTTCTGAAAAGGTAAGATGGGAGATCCACCAGGTTTATGATGATTTTTTGTATTATGAACCCTGGTCGGTCTCTTGGGTTCTCAGATTGGTTGTCAGCATGAAGTCTAACTGGGATTGATCTCGGCTCTGAGGGGAAACTCGAACCCTGGACCAAAGTACCACAAACTACGTACTTCCCTGTTTATTGCTTGCTATAATATATGCAAAAGCAATATTTATGACATGTACCCTTTTTATATCTCTGCTGTAGTGTAAAAAGCAACAGGGATACAGAGTTTGTTAATCTTCTTGTACTAATTTATTTCTAAAGGTATGTTTTTTGAGGTGCTCCTCGATCATTGGCTGTCGATTTGTGCAATACGAGAAGCTGGTTCCAAGAAACTGTAGTGTGTGTTTGTTTTTTTCTTTTTTTTCTCCTGTCCTGCTGTTGATTCACACTGGTAGCTTGTATTTGTTGTTGACGCTGAGCATTTGAAATCTGTATGCCTCTGGGCAGGCTTTTTGTTTTTGTTTCATACGCTTTATTAAAGTATTTTTTACATTTATTTTCTTATATTCTGGGGAAAAAGTCATTTTATTTATTTGATTGCCTTTTTACAATATTCATTTGCCATTCAGTAGATTAATACCAGAAAATGCTATTGATCCACGGTAGATGGATTTTGGAATCTGGGCCAGCAGCAGTACACAATGAAGGAGTTTGTACAGAAAGAACTCTTGAATTGTGTTGATACTGCATTGCTCTGTCTAGCGCACATGAAGCTGATCATGAAATAGCTGCTTGGCAGTGCCATCGTCGCATGCTTTGTGAGCCACGGGCACATTTTCTGCTCAGCAATTGCAGTATCATAGCATCTTGTTTTCCACAACCAAATGGATGCACATTTCAAAATTCATTGCCCTTATGAAAATATATTTTTAGTTTTTTTAATCCTTGGTAGAGGGTTTCCATTGCACAGAACATCACATCTGAGCCAAATAAGAGAAGATCCTCTTTTAAATTGAAACTTTAATGCCCCATTTCCAAATGTTCTGAAGCAGACACATTTCCTTCAGTGTTAGAAGTACTAACATATTTATGTTTTCAATAGCGTATGCTTTTACATTCAGTCTTCAAAGGAAGGGCTCGAATAGGAGAATCATGAAGGGACAACAAAGCCCAAGCAAGCTCTGAAGTCTGTTATCTTGTGACTAGATAAAATGGTAATTTTAAACCTCACAGTGCAAGTAAACAGTGTTAAAGAATTATCATGCATCCATCCAAAACAGATAATCATGTCAAATCATGTAACACTTGTAAGTCGCCCTGGATAAGGCTGTCTGCTAATAAATACATCATAATGATCAAAGCTGGATATCATTGATGGTCCTACACCTTATAGACCATTTCAGGGCAGGTATTTACTCCCACCCTATATATATATATATATATATATATATATATATATATATATATATATATATATATATATATAAAATCATTGAGGTCCTATGAAAATGCCTGTAGTCTCCAGAAAACCACCTACCCTATCATAAACAACTGTCACGCAGACGTCACCGCGTAAATGAATACCCACGTAAGTGTAGCTCGATGTATATAGAGCTTTCAAAGCAACTGTACAGGTTGAGGATTAGCAGAAGCAATCGTGTTGTATGAATGAGAGTAACCCACACATCCGGTGCTGTGAAATGCGTTTGCTTGGATTTTAAAGTAAATGTAATACAGCTATTAATAATTCTACCAGAGCATTTGAGCAGAAGGTTATTAACCATTAAAGGCGGATTTCACCGACCCTCGTTTAGCCACGCTTGGACTAGTTTATATTAAGTACCGTTAGGTTGGTGGTAACTGGGGTGGTGCAAGCGTTTTTATTTATCTTTCTCAAAAATGACTCCCTGCCCCAGCAATTCGGAAAACAAAGACACAGAAACTTAAAATATAGCTAAACATGCACCTGACCTAAAATTAATTATTTTTTTCATACAATTACACATTTTTTTTGTTTCATTTGTTGACATTATATGTTCTTTACGTCAATAATATACACTATACATTTTCTCGTCCCGTTTGCTATTACATGTCTTTGCCGTAGGTGCATTTATTTTTTGTAGCATAATCATTTTAAGGGCGGTGTAACAGGTTGAAATCTGTATTTGTAAACTCCGACACCATTTTCGTCCGCTACAGCTGAAAAGTACCCGGATGTCGAGGACGTCACTGGTTTTACAGTATTCAAAAGCCATCTTTGTTAGCTGCTGCAGCAGAGCGAGAGTTGTTTTGCTGTGTAACAGGCGGCGTCAAACTATCTAAGAAGCGATGTAAGTACAGATCAGTTGCTTAGAACACGAAAACGCGTTAAAGCATGTGGGATAACGTTATGATAACTTTAACTGCTTGATACAAACACGAAGTAGGCGTGATGCGAATTTGGGTTGCTGTTCTTAAGTGATGGTGCTGAATCAAACAGGTAACGCCGCGAGGTGACTTGAAAAATGTAGTGGGCTGGAACAATTGTATTATAATTGCAAATGTGATCGTTTAAGTCTGAATAATAGTCTGTTAAGTGATTTTATCTTTATTTATTTTATTGTTTATTTTATTTTATTGCACATGCGGTTTAAAAAGTTCAATAAGTAACATTTTAACTTGTTGCGAGGGGGTGGGGTAGCATAACCGTGAGATGCAGAATAATTGCCCATTTTTAGCTGGATACATTTAATTGACAGCACGTCGAGATTTTGGATAACACCCTTATTTATTGAGTGTGTTTACTTCTATTGTCCCCAAAGAAAAGCAAAAAGTGGTGTGACGCTGACGCATGCGTGCGCGCCAAATAGTACTAATAGGGGGTGCTGTGTGGGTATAAGTATTGCGATTTTTATTTCTTCTGCGCAATTTTTAGCTTTGTTTTTCTAGTCCTCGCTCACAGTCGTTTCAGGAGCAAAAATTTACTGACCGAAGTATGTTAAAGAGTCACTTAATGTTGCCATGGATGTTTAGTCTAGAGAAAGAACTAAACATCCACCCTACATATCTGATACATGCTGTGTTGCTGTCGTCTGATACCCCTACGCAGTACAGTTGTCTAAAGCATCACTTTTGCAAAAATACATATTTTTAAGTTTAAAACAATCATAAGCATATGGAACAGTAGTGTTGCATGTGAAGGCTGTGTTATTGTGTTGTATAGATCTGTGGAGAACTGGAAACCAAGCATGTGGTTCTGAGGGATCTTTACTTGCATGTGCATTGTCCCTCCAACCCATCTTATTACACACAGCAATGAGATGGAATTGAGATCTGGCAATTGAGCTCTGCCATGTATAACTCTCTTATAGCTCTGTCTGTTCCACATGTGTGTGCTTGGTGACCCTTTTGTGTGTTGGTCAGCACCCCCACCCCAGCTGCCTGTTCCTGATTTTTATATATATATATATATATATATATATATATATATATATATATATATATATATATATATATTGTATTCTAATGAAGCTTGCTACAGGCATTCCTTTTCTCAAGGTAGCTCAGAATCTTCAAGGTTACTAATTGTCTGAGCCAATGAAAGTTCAAGGTACTGATTGCCTGAGCCAATGATTGTCTGAAAGCTTTATTCTCGCCCGAGTTGATTGAACTTTTCACAAACTGTGACTATATAGGAGTCCCTGTGTGATTTGCTAATGAATGCTTTTGTCTGGTTTCCATTAAATTAAGAGTAGACATTTATGTACCTTGTGCTATTTTGCATCCTGTGGACGTGCAAGGAGTTCTGTTTTTTCAGCTGCACTGATACCTATGTTACATGCTCAATCACAATTCCAGACCGCAATGGGGAGTTTCCATGTGTGTTCTAATTTTACTCCAGACATTGTGCTCGAGCCAAAAGAAAAAAGGCCCCGTACATTTCAGGTTTATTTTCAACCACAAGCCTGATCCTGTCGAGCTGCTCTCCCGAACGTGCAGGCGCATCGCCACTTCACGTGTAAATAACCACGCAAGGAAACTCCCCCAGTGTAGCCTGAGGATGTTTAATGCATTAACAGAGGTGGGATATATGACATGCATTGATTGCAAAAAAATAATGGTTTCAAATATAACTTCTTAGATTCACTAAATCTATGCACTTGCTCAATAGAAGTCATTAACATGTAGTGCTTCACCTGAAAGTCCATTGGTGACTCATATTTTTGGAATGAGTTTGTGTAAACGTTATGTCTGTTTACATCAAAAGCATTGAAAAAAATCTGATGTTTCAGAACTATTGGTCTGTCAAAAACAAGATGTACAGTATTAGCATAAAAGCAAATCAAATCTCTTCTAATATTTATGAAGATTTACTTTAATAAATTAAATACACATTCTGTTGGGTCATGAAAATGCCATTTTAAATCTGAAGAGAGTTCAGCTGCATTGTATGCATTTTTCTTAATAGGTGTTAAAGCATGCTGTGAAATTTACTGAAGAGCATATATTTTCTCTTTTTTGATTGCTGTTGTAATTTGTGTGAAGCAAGAACATTTGCAGTCTGACCACGAGCAGTAACCAAAGCTGCCTTATTTAATGACTGATGACTCATCCCTGAATTCATCAGCTGGGTTTATCAATAGTTCTATAAATAAATCAGGAAGCCACATACTGAGAGACATGTTGACAAGCTCTGATGAGGAATAAAAAGCGGATTCCAGTGTATTCGGTGAGATACAATGCGCAAATATAACCAGATTAGTATCTGGATTCATTCATTCATATATAGAATACATTAGGACGACATCATTTAATGTATATAAATTATACAAGTGGAGGCACTACTTACATTGTATTTATCTATATCTTCAGAACAACCTGTCTGATTTTGTTCTAAATATACTTATTTGTAAGAAATGATTAAGGTTCTCAGAACATTACCCTTGGTGCTCTGCTGATAAATCATACCTGGCTTGTGATTGGTTACTATAGGCTATATCTAGTGGACTTTTCATTTGAATTTGATCAAACCATGACTTCAAAAGCACCCAATCAAAAACAGGTTTTACCCTCTAAATTTGATCCAACAATAATTGACCATACTATGCACAGGATAAGGGTCCTACCACAGAGGAAACCATTCCGGGCCCTTTTCTGTCTAGATCTTTGTGTCTGAATGTTTGCTTAAGATTATACAAAGTTTCTTTTATAGCACTCAAGTAGTTTATCAAAGGGGGCATGTCTGTAGGCAGGAATTGTATCTAGCAGTTCCCGTTACAGTACATACAGGACTATGGATTCGAAAGCTACAGCCCCACACCCACCCCACACCCCCATGTGACATTCATGCACCATATAATACAGAAATTATTAGGAGACAGTAAAAAAAGCAGATAAAAAAATGTATTTAATTAAACCATATTTATGTGATTGTAGAATTGTTTCAATTCATGTCCATTGTTTTTCACAGTCATGCACGGCATAGACAGATTTGAACAAAATGACTTCCTTAAAGCAATTGGGCAATACAATAAAAAATGTAAAACGGACATTAATTGTCTGTGCAGATATGCAGAACATTAACCTTCAGAGATATTGAATTGCTAGTGATTGAGAAACCCAGGGATGGTACTACGTTGATTGCATCGTGAAGATAACCCATTTATGTATTTACAAATCACATGCAGCCTTTTACATAGTTTCTCCCCCTATATGGAGCATATATAAGGTTTTTATAAGACAGCATTTGGGTTTTTCAAAAGTAATTGAAAATTGAGTGCAGGTTTATTCAGTGATAAGATTATACACCTTTGATCTGGAGATGTGTTGATAGTTCCAAGCATCTTTAGGAAAATGTGTGAAAACTGCAGAAGAGGTGGCAGCGTTGAGTTATTATATTTTTGTTGTCAGATCTTCTCTGCAGAAACCAAGAACAAATATGTTTGTTGGCTAATAGATTTCTCTATCTCAATGAAAATTTACTGTGGTTGCACAGTAATTTATTAGGAAAACATGTCAAGTTGCCCTTTAAATCCATGGATGTACTCAATAACCTGGGAAAAAATGTATGATGTCACCGCAACCTTCATTGTAAATTTTTTAAGATGAATCAACGTTGAGGTCACTGTCAGCTAGTTCCAAAGAACACAATTGGAATTGCAGCAATAAGAATGTGAAACTCATTAACAGTACAATGTTTTTTTCTGGTTCATACAATGGGGACCCTTTTACTTATGTCACACTTTCATTCTCTACAATAACCGTTTGTTTTTTGTTTGCTTTCAACCTTCACCAGACTTTTATCATACAATTCTACCCTCCAATAAAAAGAATATTTATTCATTCATTAAATAGTGAATCAAATGTTGAATTAAATGTTAAAGGCACAACATTTTGCATTGGGTTGTGTCTTTTCAAAAAAGAATATGATTACCACTTTGAAGTATAAGAGCTTTCTCATTCTGTGACAGGCAGCTGTGGGGGAGGTGAGTGGGCTATGTATGTTGGCCTGTGTTGCTGTGCAAAGGGAAACGGTCTCCCAGTGATTCACAGGGGACCCCTACAACCCACACAGCATGGCTGGAAACGCCCAGGCTGGAATCCTTTGTGGAACTTATTAATAACTGCAGGTTCCAATGATGGTTTTCTTTTCCTGATGACACTGAATGCGGAGAAGGCTAACTGAATTAGCTGCTGTTTTGCTACACCTGTTGAGCACACTACACTGCTCCCTGTTAGCAAAGTGGCTCTTTATATCATTGTTTATTAGGTGCCATGGGCATGGCTTTTACTGACCTCTTAATGACATTAAATTAACCCTTCTATTATTAGTAAAAGACAGGGACAGGGCAGAGGCCCTGCACATTAAAATATGTGTTTCTGTGGCTGGCAGCCATCTTGCCTGAGAAGGGGAACAGCCTGGAGCCAGGATGACCAGCCTTTGCACAGCCACATGG
This sequence comes from Acipenser ruthenus, assembly GCF_902713425.1. NCBI lineage: Eukaryota > Metazoa > Chordata > Actinopteri > Acipenseriformes > Acipenseridae > Acipenser > Acipenser ruthenus. The sequence continues at coordinate 3,181,512 of NC_081200.1, read as the reverse complement.
TTTTAAAGAAGGTAATTGGTTTGGTGTGGTGTCTTTCTTGGGAGGCTGATTGTCTGATTGAACAACCTGTGAATGCAAGGTATGCAGTTGCTGGTTGGCTGATCAATCAGTCATTTAGCCACCTGGAGAAGACACCACACCATTTATAAAGAACCAAGAAATTACAGCTTTGATTGGGGGCTGTTTTTCATTTGTTTGATTGTTTTGGCATTTTGATCATTGTGCAAAAACCGCGGAACTGCAGTCTTCCGCTTCTGATTTTACTATTTCTGCCGCTGGCCAGCCCTGACCACACAGTGAAAGCATAGGTCTCTACTCCAAATACATATCACACTGTGTGTCCAGACTGCTGGGTTATAACAAAGGAGTTCTGTGAGGGGTATTTAATAGCTGATGAAGTCGAAGGCATCTCTGCACTTGATTGACACATTACCTCCGTAGCTAACAGCAAGGCATGGAGTGAGTCATCTCCTGCACCCTTTTGGTTGCCAAGGCATCCAATAAAGGTTTTTCCAAAGTTCCGTCATGTGTTAGATTAAATCTTAATGAGTGGGATCGTTCCGTGAAACATGATTCCACATACGAACCTCGGAAAAATGAACCGGACTGCAGCCATTAACATTACTGTTCAAAAAACAGAAGTAACTGTCAAATATGAAATTACAATAAGGCAATAACACACCTGCCCTAAACGGTATGGTGACAAACAGCATTGGTAAACCTGTACAGAAGCCAGATACAGGGTGTTAAAAGATAAAGATCTTAGCTTTGCAATGGTAGGAACACTGCATGCCTCTCTCCATCAATTGTCTGTGTTTAACATCAACAGCTATTAATAACCTAAACTCGTGGGGTTCCCTTCGCACACCCCTCCTATTCCTTCTGCTGTGCTGCAGCCAGGGTATCCTGATATAGCCTGACATACACAGCTTTCGATTGGCTTGTTAACACCAGATCCAACATTTGGTTCAACAGTGTGCATCGCAGTCTATGTCGAATCTAACATGAAGATCCCCCTATAAACTTGACTGCAGCCTGCAGTGAAATTAACTGGTGACACATCCTCCTAACACAAATTTCTGTGTGCTGTCTACTTGCATTGCTAATTATACTGACATTTGCCAGCACCGGTTTCATGTGGGCGTACAATTTCTTTTTCTTGGCTTCGGAGCTGCCTGCAAATCCATCCAATTTAGCTTTGTCACGGACTGCCATTGAGCAGTAAATTGACACCTGTCCCCTCTTCTCTGGCCACTCGGACAGTTGAAAGTGGATGAGCATCAGTCGGATCAGGCCTCTTGTAGATGGCTTGCCCAGATTGAGTCAGTGAGCAGGATTTAATCCTCTCGCTAAGGCACCTGAGCTTCTGATCTGATCATTAATTCAAAGTAAATTTCTTTCATAATCCTAGAAAAAAAAAAGTTGATTCTGAGTGGGTGGAAAGCCAACTGCCTGAAAATAATTAATACCAATGTTTCATGTTTCACATGTTCACATCCTTGAGTGAGAGAGAGTGAGAGAGTGAGAGAGGGATTGGATTGGGTGCATATAAAAAGCAGTCAGAAGAACAAACAAACATTTACAAACAAGGCTGTTTGGTCCTCGTCCAATTCCTAGCACAGTAGCGTTATTACCGTAACGCCCTTCAATAAATTCCCAATCTGATGAACAAATGGATTTAAACAGCACTTGTCTATAATTGCCACTTTTAGACAGCCACTAATTCATGTTTTTTTTTCAACTCACTCTTTTGAACTCTTTTAGCAACATGATTCATTTCAGCATCACTAAAAGTTTCTCAGAAAAACATGCATTATGACTCAAATTAAACTTACTTTTGTGTACTTACAATGCCCATCAAACCTTCATTTCATCTGCCTGTTGTGATTAGCACAGTTTCATTAAATCTGTATGTGCAGGCTGGAGGGCGGAGGTGTTCTTGCAGTTGCAGAGCCATGCACTATTGATTAATCACAATGCCTCCTTGCTGTGGTTAACCTTATGTTTTCAGGTCAGCTCCAGCCCCTACACAAGGACCCCTCAGTGGGTCGGCCAATCCAGAGACTGGGGGTCCCCCCCCACCCCCTAACACCACTAGCAACCGTCGGATCCAGCAGTCCCAAGCACAGGTGGACGAGGTGAGTTCAGAGAGTGGGTTACTGTGCAAGCCATGATGCGTCTGTGTTGTAGGATAGGAACTGATGCTATTAATACATTGCAGGTATCCTGTCTGCTTCCACCCCTGGAACATCCTGGCAACAGAGGCCATTTATTGAAATGGATTTCTACCAATGTCTGACATGTAAATAAACTATAACAAAAACTAGTTTCGATTTTGAATAGAAATTCTTAAATCTCTGTTTCACGTGCAAAAAAATTAAAATCGTACCAAATGAATGCCAGCATGGGAATTAAAATAGGGAAATGTAAGAAATAATGAACACTGGTTTACAAAAGAATCAAAATGAAAAAATAGTTTGGTTTTTTTTAACCCTCATTTGAACAATGACACATGCTGTTCATTACCATTCTTGACCCCTTTTCAAAAACACATTTCAAAACCTGTTTGGCCACAGTGTACCTTTTAAGAGTGAAGGACCAGCCTCTCCTGGTGTAGTGTAGGCAGCAGGAGCCAGTGTTGATAAAAATCACACTCTGTTGATCTAACAAATGTAGTAGGAATCCAGAGGTGATGTAGAGAATCCGAAGTTATCTCCTATATAAGTTTACCATAGGATCTCTGCACTGTATTGTTGCACTTTTCCCATGATTTTTCCCTGATTATAATGCACATTTAATGCCATCATTTTTTTTAACATGCTTTACCATGGTGCTCTGTGCTGTACAATACTTACATCTGCTTTCACTGTGCTTTATTACATTTTGCCATGCTTTTACTGTGGGAAACTTTTGAAGGATGTTTCAGCCAAGTCCTGTATGCATTTGCTGAAATTGTAGCTGCATAGTTTTACCCAGTGTTTGAAGTTTAGGGTGATTTAACGACGTCATTGAGGCATAGCCATACATGCTGTGGCTGTGGCTGTAACCTGCTTTTAAACTCTTATAACTGTGTCATACGTAGCACCCCATGTGGGTCATCATTTTATGCATCATTGTTCCCTGAGAACTATGCCAGTACCAGACTTCACACAGTGTGTCAAACAGATAAGCCATAGAAAGTGTGGATATACCCTGAGGGACTTTACGCCAGCCAATTATCTATGTGTTTTGTCAGGGATGATTTATTACATTTAGTATTAGGTTAGCTATGAATATAAAAATACTAGAATAACCAAGTTTGAATACTGCAGTATTTTAAACACCCAGCAGATGGCATCCTACTCCTGTCTTCTTGAAATCTGGGACCTCAGAAAGGATCAATTATTAGATGACAGTAAAACACATGGGCTGTATAGGGAATCTCTATTAAGTTGATTCCTATGAAAGATCACATAATTACCATTATACTGCCCATGGGCCACATGTTAAACCCCGGGACCACCCCAGCCCCTGCTCTAGTTTGTAAGTCCCTCAGTTTGCCAGAGCAGCAGCCTCTTAAACCAACTCAACTCATCGGAAGCAATTGGGATGAGGCAAGATTCAGTGACTTTTATAAACTTTTATAATAGGATGTCATTTTAAATGTTTGTGAATGAAGGTTGTAGTTTATATGTGGAAAGTAGATTCTATGTCAGAAATCTGATGTTAATCGTGGATTTTCCTCCTCTGATCTTCAGTACCCTGATTCCTTTCACATGTTCATCGTATAAAGTTTTCATTATGTGTCTGTGCTGTGCAGTTGAGTCATCAGTGACTAATCCATTCCGTGTATATGGAGTATGTGTTTTGCAAGCTCCTGACTCAGTGATAGTGGAAGCTCTTTGTGGGACTGTTTGCAGGTGGTGGATGTGATGAGAATGAACATGGAGAAGGTCATGGAGAGAGACACAAAGCTCTCCGAGCTGGATGACCGCGCTGATGCTCTCCAAGCTGGGGCCTCCCAGTTCGAAACCAGTGCAGCCAAACTGAAGAGGAAGAACTGGTGGAAAAACTGTAAGGTAAGCACAGTAAAAAGATTTCTTATATTGGATGTGAAAGGCTGGATAAGCCACTGCTGGATTTTTAAAAGCATTTTACGGTAGCAGGGTACTACCTGGATTGCATCAGCACAGGATATCCACCTGAAATCCAGGGTGGAGCTTAACACGAATCAGACCCTAAACACAACAGTACTCATGGGATTATTCTACACCCCCACCCCCCTCCAAAAAAAAGAATTCAGACAATATGGTGGTACATTGCGTTATCATCATATTGTGATTTTTAATTTGTATTATTTAATAATTCATTCTTTTGTTTTTTTAACAGATGATGATCATTCTTGGAGGGGTTTGTGCAATCATTCTAATTATCATCATCAGTAAGTACATTTAATATACTCATATATATATATATATATATATATATATATATATATATATATATATATATATATATATTTTTTTTTTTTTGCAGTGCCCAAATGATTAAATATAGGACCCAATTCACAAAACTCAGGTCTCTTCTTGAGCGACCTAATTAAAGTATATTCATGATAGTTAATGATGTTATCTCTCGTCATTAATGTTTGACAGAAAGGATATTAAGTGTCTGTAGTGAGGGGATTCCACATGTTATATCTACATTTTGTTTATTTACTGGATAGATTAGGGGGTCATTTTTTTTACATAAAAAAGAAAGAAAAAAAGACTGCAGGCCCAATTTTCCACTTTCTGTGCTTGCACCTGTTTCTTATGGTCATTTCCCTCATAAATTACATGATGTTTCATATTTCAAACTTAACCCAGGACAATATTCATCATTATGTTTAACTTACCTAATTCTTGATTATTCAAAATAACACATTCATGATGTGGAGTCACTTTAAAAAATCGTTCAGATAGAACACATTATTATTATTATTATTATTATTATTATTATTATTATTATTATTATTATTATTATTATTATTATTATTACTATACCTGAATATTATATGTTTTATATAATCTGATAAGAATCTGCTCTTATTTTTTTTCACTGCTAGCAGCAAGCATTATAAATCAGTGGCTTATATAAATGTGTAACCCAGTTAAATAAAACCATATGCTTTATGTAAGCTGCTGATGGCTAAGTGGCTTGTCTGTTTGAGATCTATTGTACAAGGAAGCAGGCAGACGATTGGTCGCTATGGAACCAATAAGAGTGCAGCATTCACTGCCTGTTTTCTGTTACAGCTATTGAGTAGCTTGAATATATTAAAGGCTGTATAACACTGAGCAGGTTCGGGTCTTGTAAACAGAATCAGCACTGTTATATACACTCAGCTCACACACTTCTACCCATGTGCTCGTTTGTTATGAAGCAACACCTCCTGAAGATTCATACCTGTATGCAATTACGGTGCAACACTTTACTTACATAAACATTATTAACCTGGATTGATTCTGCTCAAGTGTAGTAACACTAAAATTCCAGTGGAGGCCTGTGTGTTATGTAAGACTTTTACACAGAAAGTGGGTTAAAATAGTTGTCTGTAGCCAGGCATTGAATGGTCTATGTATGTGTGTTTCTCAAAAGAAAACTCTTTTAACATGTATAATTTAGAAATTTCAACGACAAACATGTACAGCTGATTTACAGAGTCCGGTGAGCACCACCTTTGACATCTTTACCTAAGTTAGTCCAAGATTAGTGTCTTTCTCGATATCTATGAACGTATTAAGTTTTTTTTTTTTTTTTTTGTATTTCTGAATGTAACAGTAATGGATGATACGCTTGTAATTATGAGACCTTTTGTTGTATTATGCTGTTTAATGTATGTATGATGTTTTTTTGTTTGTTTGTTTTTACAAAAATATGTACAATTGCAGAATCGTGTTTTTAATTCAGACAGAGTGTTGCCCCTTTATATCTGGACCATGTTCAGGAGTGTGTGAATGTGTTTGACAGTTTTGCACACGAATGAGTTACCTGAAGGATTCCGTGCTGTTTTAGAACATGGAGTACTGTTATACAGCAGCTCTGCTAACTTGTCACTGTTCTGCTTCTCTTTTCAAATAGTTTATTTCTGCACCTAAAGAGGAGTGACAATGCAGAAGACCCTTGTTTTCCGGGGACCGTACCTTTTCTACATACTGACCTCTGCATACAAGTCCCATGGTTGTTTTTATTTTGCTTGTAAATAATGTGATCTGATGGAATAGCGTGGTGGTCAGCACTATTATTTAATGAGAATGATCTGTTTCAACTATACCAGCTAAATACTGCCAAGTGTTCCCTTTCCATTGCCTGTCTGTCATGTGACAAGTAGCACCCCTTCAGAATCCTCCGCTCCATTCTGTTTGCCAAGCAAAGATATTAATGGCTACAATGTTTCCAGAAGGTGACAGAAATACTGCTTTGTAATTGGAGTAGCTCTGTGTCCCGTAATGTCATTTTAAATGATCTATTCCTGATGTGAGGGGTTGTTTTAGATGTAAATTCACTGAATGTCTTTTTTTTTTTTTTTTTTTTTTTTTTTTTGGTATTGGTGGTATACGGGTTTTGTGTTTACAAGGACAGAGCATTAAAATACTAAGGGGAATTTAAACCTGTGTTTCATACTAACCATACATAGGCTCTGTCTAAAGCCTTAAAGCATATTGAAGTGTGAATAGTTTATTGAGATTGGGGCCAGTAAAATCCAGTTTGTTAAAGAAAATGCAAACTACAGTAAGTCAACAGTATATTTACAGAGAACCATATATTGTAAATTTGCTGTTTATTTTTGCCACAAATGAGTGCCAAATTGGATCTTCAGTCGAGTTTAAGTAACCCAGATTTAAATAGTCCCATTGTGCAGATTGCAAGTGCATTAGCCGTTTTTAATGGTGCAGTACATTGGGGTTGGGATTGAAAGTTGATAAACACCCAACGCACGTACTGTTCCATACTGTAGATTTCTGCCACAAGCAACATTCCACATTCTATTCTCTAGCAACTGCGGCTCTGTCTTGTAAAATAGTGCCACACTCTAGCAGTGCCTTGTATTAGTCTCACAACAAGGCTTCACAGTGCAGCGACCTGTAGCTTAAACGCCAAGTGCATTCACTAGTGATACATGTTTTTGTAAATGTGGTGGTGTTGTGCCTTACACTTCTTAGATTGTTTAATAATAAAAACGTGGCTGTCCAGTATGATGAGTACAGTCATGGGAACTACAGTATTAGTCACTGGGACTACAGTAGCTTGCCTTTGTAATCACCTGAGATATCTCTGACCCAAAACAGCATGTCAAAGCACAAATATTTAAACAATGATTCAAATCATAGCCTTCTTTTACAAAACGAACTGAGCAACGCTTCACTGACAGTGACAGCAGTTACACGCAAAGTTCAACAGTATGTAAGTGCACAGAAAATATAGAATCAGGTGCTGTGCACAATGCAAGCTGATGTTTACCCCCTCAAGGGTACCCCCAAAGGGTTTGAACTAAACAGCAAACAGCGGGATTTCTAATCTAGTTTTCCATTTAAAAAAAATGTGGCATGTGCTCAATTATTTCCACAATGTAGTTCCCATTGACTGTATTCTGCTGTCAACTCATTTGGCTAAAAGTATTTTGATACGTCTCTCACACTTTTTTAATCTTTCATAAATATTCTTGTTAGCCACAAAATGAATCTTTTATTCCTTTATTGCAACCTTTCTGTATTACCAGAGTGAATTGCCTACGTCTGTTAAGCACAAGTAGAATAAGGACACATTATATTAAGAGTATACAAAAAACAAGCATTACAACTTGTTTTCTACTGTATAAAAATGCCTTTGCCTAATTTGTGTCTTAATGGAGCTTCTTACTTGTGAAGACCAATGGTATTGTGTAAGTGCCCCTGCTGGAGGTCAGTTCAAGGTCGTTCCCGAGTCTGTAATGTTATGTTTGGACATTGCATGGAAGTACTTTGTTTATTTACTGGATGTTTTATTTATTTTTTTATGTTGCGATGGTGATCCTGTTTACAGAGTTTAATGTGCATATTAATGTGCAAATAAAAGTTTTGTTACAAAACAAAATCTGTGCCTCTGTGTTTGTATATATCATAACACTGTTCCATATACAAAGTATGAAGTGTTTCAATTTGATGGCTTTTTAATTGATGGTTTAAATAGCAAATTATAGCGAAGATACTTTGAAGGGGAGGGGGCGGGGGGTGCTGGAAGACTCTTAGATGCCCTAAAACTTCATAAATTGCACAAAAAAGAACATCATTAAGAACCATGTTAACCATTTCTTAACATTTCATGAAACTAGATACTAGAGGGAAGATACTCATTATGTTTCAAAAACTTTTCCAACCAATCAGAAAGCATTAATAATTCTTTGCTTCCTAAAACAAACAAGGCAACTTGCATTGAGCAGTCTCTTTGGTGACCTGATTTATTCATGTTTTATAGGATTTGAATATTTGCCCCTACAGTGGCCTGTGTTTCTGTAAGATCGCTGGATATTTAATTGTCTTCTGTATTTGTGCAGTAACATACTGTACGGGGGTTAGGGTTCTCCCGGTATACCCTGGGTTCCCTGATTACTCTGGTAGGATGAAAGAATGCTGTAGTTTACTTCAGCATCATTGCAGACAGAGTCCCCTAACAATGCTGCACTTGTGCCCTGATGGTGATGGCTACTTTCAAGACAATAATACACCCCTCCACTGTTCCATTGATGTGGTCATCTTCCACGGATTGTAATCCAATCGAGCACATCTGTGATGAACTTGAACAACACAATCTCCATCCTGATCCTCTGCCTATCTCTCTGCACCAATAGCTTGAGATATTTCACTGGAGAAGGAACTTGCAGGTCTTGTTTATCTACCTGGCTTAGTTTCTTAAAGTTTTTCCTTTGAGTTCAGAGCGAGTATTTTGAAGAAATATATATTTGAAAAGCAACTGGAGAAAATGATGAAAGCCCAGTAATAGTTTTCTTTAATAACGTCCCCCTCACGGCATTGCAGAGGAGCATTGGAGGACAAAGAAGCCCAGATGCATGTTTAAGGGATAGCAGTTATGGAAGTGAAGTAGGCAATGCCTTTGTTATAGAATTGTGGAGGGAGCATTTATTGAAGGATACATCAAAAGCAAGAAGTGGGATAGCATCAAAGGAGATGATCCACCTCCAGAAAGCATTCAGTAATACAGGATCCTCAGGATAGATCATCATCATTAATACCCAATAGTCTGTATTGTGTTGCTGCTAATTTGGTCTCTTTTACCCTGATAAAGGGTTTAGTACGAAGGGGTTTGTCGCATGCAGTGTTTCGGTGACAACTTAAGGGAATAAATAAATGGTTCTGTAGATAGACTGAAACAATTTTAGAAACCTATTTTGGTCAAGGAAAGCACAAGTAAGTGGCTGGAGACTTGAATGGAAAAAAAAATCAATTTTCGTTGAATGACGCATGATAAAAAAAAAAAAAGTCCAATTCAATCGTGATGAAAAGAGAGCTGCACGGATGTGTTTCGGAGTGGTGGACGCAAAATAGAAAGCATGGGGAATTATACCAGACATGTGCTTTATTGAGATTCATTGTGTTAATAAAATGCTAAAACCACATGCAGACGTGTGTTCCTGTTGGTTGTATTCCTACATTGTCAAGTGGGGACTGGAACAGGACAGTTGCATAGGACACTCAAATAGAATGTAGGTTGAGGAAATCCATCAGCAAATCTTATATAGACCCTCGTTCTATGAAATATTGAGGACTGCAATGGGTCTGCACACTGAAAATGTACAAGTGAAGGGTGTCATGGAAAATGGTAATCCATTCAACTGTATCATGCTATGTAATGCAGTACGTGCCCATTGTTATGATGTATTGATTCATAGTAATGAATGACTTCCAGATGAGTCACCATATTAAAAAGCAATGTTCCTGTTTCTCTGAGCACCCTCATAAATAATGCCCCTTTGATGTACTTTCAATGATGCACATGCATCTTTAGTGCAAAACAGATTATTTTGTACAGGTGGATTTTTTTTCCATATATTACAGCATCTCTAAAAATTCCACATTTTCCAGCAGCTCCCTGTTGGCAACTGCTGGTGAGATGTTGACCAGCTAAGAGCAAGGAATAGGGGGAAAAAACTAAACATTTATTGGCCCCTTACTGAGAACCCAGATGGTATATAAAATCCCAGACAAGGTTAGAGCAAGAAGTGTAATTCAGGAGTGGTGAAAATAAACAGTTTTCTTAAGAACGTTATAGTTCTTAACTGGTTTATACTGGTCAGAGCTGATGCTTTACTGGTCTTCAAATGGTTGTGCTGGTTGAGCCAGCACCAAACCTCCTGAACCAGCACAACCATCTGAAAACCAGTAAAGCATCATTTCTGACCAGTATTTACCAGTGCTGTAATTTCTATCACGGCTCTTTAATCCCCTTCTCCTTGGCTGGTGTGTTGCTACTATATTAATTAAAGACACAATCAGAATTATGTAAAGAATATCTCACTGAGAACCTCGGCCAACATTACATTAAGTAAAAATAATCTAGTTTGATCTGGCATTCACCACTGCACTTTGGAGTCTCCAGCACTGTGCTCTTTGCTAGGGAGCAACTGCTTTACAGGGTTTAGTTCTACTAGTTGTTATTATTATTATTATTAGTAGTAGTAGTAGTAGTAGTAGTAGTAGTAGTAGTAGTAGTAGTATTAGCCGTCGTATTATTATTATTATTATTATTATTATTATTATTATTATTATTATTATTATAAATATAAATATAATAATAATAATAATAATAATAATAATAATAATAATAATAATAATAATAATAATAAATCGGTTTATTCCACTGGTTGGAGAGTCTTAACTTGAGCTCACATTCTCTATAGCTGGCAGTATTTATACGACTGCTTGGTATTTACTATTCAACCTCCAAATCTATGTTACACGTCAAACCAACATAATTTGTACATGAGCTTCAGCATTGATAATGCAACAACGAAAACTCCGAGGACACGAACTCGGTTTTCCTCATCGCTAGTTAGGGACATGCGCTTGTTGTATAACACACGTGCCTCTGAGCTTCAAATTAAGGTCCCGTGCGTCTGGCCATCAAACCGGAAGCAACGCCTTTGCATAAGTAGGCTGCTTATTCACATCTGCACCCTGAAGTTTATTACACAAGCCGTTCTCTATATCGTGAGAGAAGGTGTCTCTGCAGAGCAAAAGCAACGATATTTGCTAAGTGGCATTGCGTTTTGAATGTTTTTCTTTTAATTATTATTATTGTTATTTTAAATGACCGATATTAGTTACATGATATTCGTAGTTATTACAAGGAGATAATATGTATTTTTGCTTACAATGCAATAAATATATTAAATTAAAAAACAATACACGTTATTACAGCGACAGCTTATCGACCATCAATACTAGTGCTGCCGAAAAAGGTTCAACCGCGTTTATATAACAGCGGACAATTAAAACTTAGTCGTTTCTTTCTGTAAGAGGGCCAATAGTACTCGTCCACCACAACGCCCACATTGTCATACTCGTAGTACTGTGGGTAGAATGGTTTTCCATGTGTGTATTATGCAAATAGACTGGCTGCAACACAAGCCAATCGGTGCGCAGAGGCACAGATCCCTGGACACGCAAAGCTCTTGCAACCAATAGGGTTGTCTGCAGGGAATGGGGTCACGTTCAGCAAGTGCAGTATCTTTGCAGGCAGTGTTGTTACAGCGGAGCTCAGTCTGGTTTATGTAACTTTCAATATAGGCGTTTAGATATTACACAGGAATTCTGAATAAATTGACAAGAGCGCGACACAGCTTTTCCATTAAAGAAAAAAAAACTCAAGACGGACAGTCAATGTTTTGTTTTTAACATTCAGGTATTGAAACTTTTTATGTATTGGTTTTATTTAATAATGTATCAAGCATTGCGTACAGTCGCTGTCACATTGTGCTAGGTATGGTTAACACAGCGGCATTCTAATTATGAGGCAGCGGCACCGTGGTAAAATCAATTGTATTGTTAAATTGTAGCGTGCCTAGGTTTAAATTCATACAGTGTATTTAGCGTTAGTTTCTTTTCTTGAATGTGTTTTTAAAATGGCATAAACGGTGAAACGCGCTATTAAAGACAGTTTAAAAAAAAGGTTACATAACTAATCCACTGGTGGGTCAGCGTGTTTAGATTAAGAAACGGACCCACGCTCCATTTATGTATTTGTATTTATACAGTGTAATTTCTTGAATGTAATTAATAATTTGCAAATCCCTGTAAGCTGTTTGTATTTATTTATTTATTCATTTATGTGCACGGCACCCGTTTTGTAGAACAAACAATTGAAAGAAAAAATGCGTCCTCAGAGGTAGGGTCACTGTACCACCCGCCCGCAACAGTGAAACGTTAAACTACTTCATCAAAGCCTGTTGAGAACGAAGTGGCACAAGGGACTTCAAGATGTAAAATCTGTTTTCATAATGAGAATGTAACAAGGCTGGTGGCGCATGTTCTTTTTGCATTGGTCATACGATTGTTATTTTTGTGGTTAGTGTGTACAGAACAGTAGCAGTGTACATACAGTAAGTGGATGGTGGATGAGGGGAGTCTGCATGCTGTACCAAGGGCTACGTTGACAGTGCAGGCAGGACCTGGTATTTGTTTATTATTATTAGTTTATTTAGCAGACGCCTTTATCCAAGGCGACTTACAGAAACTAGGGTGTGTGAACTATGCATCAGCTGCAGAGTCACTTACAACTAAGTCTCACCCGAAAAACGGAGCACAAGGAGGTTAAGTGATTTGCTCAGGGTCACACAGTGAGTCAGTGGCTGAGGTGGGATTTGAACCAGGGACCTCCTAGTTATAAGCTCTTTTCTTTAACCACTGGACCACACAGCCTCCTATTAGGACAGGCATATTCTGGGATCGTCAAGTAACTTTGACAGGTATAATTGACACAAAGTAATGGATGTCAGCGAGGGGGGGAGTTATCAGTTTGTGAAATAAATAAGTAGTAAATGACAGGATAAAAAATGAAAGCTCTAATCATGGTGTCTACTTGAGATTTGGATTTTAGAGTAAAGTAGGCTTATAGTACATATACAGCTATGGATATGTACTATAAACCTCTATAGAATTAACTAATTTTGCAAGTCGAATTAAACCTTGTTACGTTAACATATTGATTTACATACAGCTAAGTTTTGTTCAGCATAACCCATAGAAAGTTTATATTGGGATTTATTATTGTTATGGAAAATCTTAAGTCACATATTCCTACTGTACCTAGATGAATATCTTTGGCTGCTTGGGGATTCCCTAGACCCCCTAGACTGTCTTTAATCAAGGGTGTGATGTGCCCTGAAAAATCACAAGTGCTGGAGAAGTAGGTGTCCTGTACCTGCCACAGAAGAGCTGTGGAGCCCTTGTGATCTGGATGCTCTTGAAGAGTGCAAATGCATATTGAGGGTCTGCTACCCTTGCAACAAAACACAATGTAATGACTGACAACCGCCCTCATTGCACTTGAGATGGAATGACACGGCTGTGTGACGTTTGATATACTGTAAAAACATAATCGCACAGTCAATTCTGTTAATGCAGTCTTCAAAAGACAGGATGTTTGGAGAGAGACAGTGGGTGAACAGAGTTTTGGAGAATGCCAAGCTATGCAAACTGGGAACAACTGGATGTGTGCCTGTCTGACAAATGTTACTGTGCAAACAGGGCTTTTTAAGGCGATTCACATTCATCTTCATGTTCTTACATGCTGCTTTTGTGGCTGGGGAAATAGGTCTTAAATATGATTAAGATTTGAAGCTGTTCGTCTAGCAGGCAGTTATTTGTTAAATACATTTTTAAAACAATTACAAATATTTATAACATGTGAAACTGGCTGTAATTATGTGTATGACTCTTGGTAAATGGTTTCATAAATAATGATTAGTCTTGTTAATGCAAATTGCTAGTAAAACCCCAGTGAGATTAATACCTGCAAAGTGAGGTTTTGAGCTGTGGCTGCAGGAAATTCACTTGTGGTAATTCTATTTACAGGGAGCATTCAGGCACTTCACTTTGATAACAAAGGTTGAATGAGCTTGTATACGTGCATTTCTGTGGCTACAGGAAACCCTCAGATGTACAGCTTAGCTTTTACACTGAAAGATGTGACAGAACATTTTGTCAAAGTGAGAACAAAAGAAGCTGTTTTGTTGTGCCGATGCTGTGTGTTAGTGGGATATTTTCCATGCAGTGTCATTTTTCATTCCCCTTCATTTCTCTTTGCTTATACCCAGTGTCACTGCAGTGTCAGTGTGAGAACAATAGATCCTTTTGAATTATTTAGACAGAACCCGTTATGTGGCCTACTAATCTGACAAACATACGTCAATGCTTGCATAGACACAGTAGTCCCAAAACATTTCAGTACTGAAATGAATTGAAATGGAAGCTGTATGCCATAGTGACTCCTTGTTTTTAGTACATTGGCAATGCTGTTAAAGCATATTACCACAAAGGTCATCTTTGTTTTTTTGTATTTATTTATTGCACCTCAAGCACAGTTAAAAAATACGTTTTATTGAAACTGACCTATTAAAAACAATGACAGGGGGTATTTATTTATTATGTCTTAATGTCAATTCAACTGTCTTTCTGCAGCTGAGTCATTTTAACAGTGTTAGTGACGATACTTCTCTGATGTGACGCAGATTTCATGACCTCAGACTTTTGTACCTGGACTCTGGTAATAAACACAGTGTGCTACCGCTGTTCTATCTCACTGTATCTATATTAAACTACACTTGCCTGTGCTGTCGTGCATTTACCCATATTGATGAATGTGACTTCTAATCTGATTGGCATGCTGTCAGTAGCGTGCCTGCCACTCTGTAATAGATGCGGAGAGTCCCCATGCGTTTCTGTAAATGCACCACCGAGTCCGCACTTTTATACTCACTCATCTTGGTAAGCTGTTCCTTTATGAGGCTTTTTATAAAGCATACTATTGCTATTAATATTACTTTAGCAGTACTGCCTTAATGTATCCGGATGCAACATTAAGAACAGATTCATGTCCTTGTAAAACCTATTGTAATAGGGTACCTTTTAGCTGGTCACTACCTCAGTACGGCAAAGCCTCTGAGGTAAGCCTATTTGCCGTCTGTAGCAAGTTGCCAGTAATTGCTCGAGTAAATCAGCAGATACAATACGTCTTTCAAACCCAGACATAGACACATACAATATGTCTTTCAAACCCTGACATTGATCCTTTTTTATTCTACCCTGTCTGCACAGGTACAGTAAGACACTTTTTGAAGGGGCTGTTTGATGTACAGTAGACTGCTGTAATACATCTGTTCACCTTCGGGATGAAAATGTGTTTTTATCTATGTCTCTTTTGACTTTAACAGATACTCAAGATTCCTGCTTCTCAACATCGAGTGAGAGCCAGCTTTCATTGGAAGCAAGACAATATAAATGGGTTGTGTTTTGCCTGCTTGCATTTCAAACCTCCTAACATCCGATGTCTGAAGACTATCTCTATTCCACCTTGGAGGGGCAGAGCCCTGAGCGGGACCCTGATTTTGAAGATGTCCCAGCGTGTTCAGCATCCAGACCCCGGCTGTACAGAATGAGCAGCTTTTCAGAAGCCAGGCATGAAGAGGCAGAGCTTGTGCTTCACTCCGATGGCAGTGACAGCAGCCAGGACAGGAGAGCCCCCTCGCCCAGGCAGGGCTTGCACAGCGACATGGAGATGACGAGCAGTGGCTCCCATGGGAATGAATCTTCAGGGAGTTCCAGTGGGAACGGGAAGGATTCTGTGCTGTTGGAATCTTCAGAGAGCAATAAAAGGTCATTGTCGTTGTCGTTGGTGTTATTGTTGTCGTTGTCTCGTGTGTGATTTTGTTTTTTAGTGACAGTTTCTACCAATAGTTTAATCCAGCAAATGAACTGCCTGTTTCTTTTATATAGTTTTCTTATCTTGAGCCATAACTCAACTGAAGGATTGCTCCCAAAATAATACCGCCATCCATATAAATCTCATAGGGTAAACTAAGCATAACATTCCCAAGGTACTTTAATAGATAAGACTTATCATTGTAATCTATTTAAGGCTCTATTACTGTGTAAGATTATTTAGGATACACTGAAGCCAAGGCCCTATTGCAGATGTCTTAATTTAGCTCATGTAACGGGCAGTGTTGTGTGATTCAGACAACACCAGCTCTTTTGCGTTGTGATTTAGATGCTAGCTTGCGGTGTGCGGGGTCGCTGGTTTGCTCCCAGCCTCTGCCCAGTTACACTGCTGCTGCTACCCAGATCACAGAGTGGCTGCAGCCGATCGCCAAGGTTAAAGGAGTGTAACGGGCAGTGCTGTGTGATGCACTGCCGATACGGATTCTGTCCCTTGTCAGTGAGATGAGATGAGATGAGATGAGGTTAAAAGCTCTAAAACCACTAATCCAGACAAGCCCAACACTTTTAGTGTTAGGATGCTAACTTTTGGTGTTACACTCAGGTGCGACTGATTTAGCCGATAGCTTATTTAAAACCTTCATTCATTGCTCTACTTACTGTAATTCAGATGTCTGGACTTGGTTTGTGGAGTAAGCTCGTTTGCACTATAAATAGGATGTAGAAGGTATTGCTGGAAGCTTAAGCCGCATACCCGAGGTTAAGACCATAGTCCGAGTGGATGCAATTATAATTGCAATGAACCTCATTGTGTAATCATCCTGTTTAGGGGAATATGAGTGTGTGTGTGTGTGTGTGTGTGTGTGTGTGTTTGGGGTGGGGGATGCATTTGTACCAAAAATATCTATCAATGCTGTGTCATTATAAACAATACAGTGTCATGTAGAATTCTGTGCAGTAAAAACCAAAGTAAATCTATCTATCTTTCTTGTCTGCACTTGCAATACAAAGCAAGTGGACCATCTAGTAGCTGTGACCAGTGCAACATTACACCCAGTAAGTGCCAGGTTCAAACTAAATGTCTTTACTTCTCTCCATAGCGTGAACTCCCAGAGTCCGTCCCCACCCAGCAGCTCCAATGCATTCAGTCTCCTCAGTGCCAGTTCTGAGCCTGACAACCCATCCACTAGTGGCTGCAGGTTAGTGAAGCAGTCTTAGGGTTGCACTGTGATCAAACCCTTTTGCTGTTTAAGCTGTTAGCCCAGTGTCATAATAAATCTGTTGCTCTGTTTTGCTGTAGTGACTTCATGATAACGTATTTTGTTTCCATTATATATCAAATTTTAATAGCAGGTCTATAATTTCAGCCATGTAAATATTTCTGCTTCAACATTGCAGTAGTGAAGAGTCTGCGAAGGCCAAGACTCAAAAAGAGTTGCTGAAAACTCTGAAGCAGCTGAAAGTACGCCTCCCTTCTGAAAAGAGGGCCAAAGGGAAATCCAGCACGCTGGCTACGCTGAATTACGCACTGCGCTGTGTGAAGCAAGTCAAAGGTATGAAGACATGTGGCTTCTCAACTACCCCTACCCCCCATGCCAGCTTTAAATTTCATCAGGTACACTAACACCATGTTGTTCTCAGGTCAATGGCCTCTCTCTCAAATAAGAAATGCTTTGAAATGGCTGGATACATAAGTGTGGTTTTAAACCTGTCACTGTAAATATACAAACTAGGTACTCGGATCATCATTATTTTTTAAGTTACAGAAACGTCTTGTATGAAGTGCTTATTTCTTTCACTAGTAAGCATAATGCAAACAGACCTTGAAAGGGACACTTTTTGATTTCTTTAGTTTTACAATAATCAAAATTAACTAATGTTAACCTTACCAAGAAAACTGACAAAAAGCCAATGCATTTATTAATTTTCCTTGTTGACGCAGTGGTTTTTTTGTTATTTCTATAGCTAATGAGGAGTACTATCAGTTGCTCATGATCAACGAAAGCCAGCCCTCCGGTCTTGATGTTTCCTCTTACACCATTGAAGAGATAGACAACATCACATCTGAGTACACGCTGAAAAACAATGTAAGTGTGCAGCTTATGATACCGCAGGTGCTATTCACAAGTGCATGCTTGTGTGCTGTTTTTAAAGCATGTTTACACTGCAGCCTCATCATGTGCTTTTTGCCCACAGGATGTATTTGCTGTGGCTGTCTCTCTGATCACAGGGAAGATTGTTTTCATCTCCGATCAAGCTGCGTGCATCCTGAACTGTAAGAGAGAGGTGTTCAGGAATGCCAAGTTTGTGGAGTTCCTGTTGCCACAAGACGTGAGCGTCTTCTACAGCTTCACAGCACCTTACAGGCTGCCATCCTGGAGCATGTGTTCTGGGGCCGGTGTGTACAACGTTATCCGTGTCGACAAGGGAGTTTGTGTCTATACAATCGTAGTTGTGATGATTCATTTGCCACATGTTTTTAGTTTTTTCTAAATAACAAACTCACAAATAGGGTATAATTGAAGTACAGTTCCAGAAACCATTTTTTATTCTTGTCTTACAGAGTCATCGCCTCCAGACTCCATGCAGGAAAAATCTTTTTTCTGTCGCATCAGGTGAGCTCCTATATTTATAAAGCTGTGACTCTAGGTAACTTGCAGCACAAACCAATGTCTCCATCTACTGGAGAATCTAGAAATGACTTTGCACTGATTCCTGACCTCTGATCTTTTAACAATGTTTCACAGCGGAGGGCAAGAGCGAGTGGGAGAAATGCAGTACTGCCCGTTCCGGATGACTCCTTACCTGATGAAGGTACAGCACTCTAAACATGCTGAGGACCATTTCAGCTGTCTGCTGCTTGCAGAAAGAGTACACTCTGGATATGAAGGTAAAGGAAATGCAAGTGCTGTACACACCTTCTCATTAATGGGATCCTTTCATAGTCTGTATGTATGAATATTGAATATATAAACTAGGGTTGTTCTGATTAACATCTGATATCTATTCATGTTAAGCTAGAGCAGGTGTGTCAAACTCCTTGAGGGCCGCAGGGTCTTCTGGTTTTCATTCCAACTTAAGCTCTCAATTAACATAATTGATCGAATTATTTGTTGAAGTTGACTTATTTAATATTTTTCAAGGTCTTTTACAGTTGATGGTTTTAAAAATGCACTTGATTCAAGGTACACTACCTGTGAAACATTTTGAGGCCTGGTGAGAAGTGTTAAATGTGTCCAGTTAATCAAGTAATTAGACCAATTAAGTAATTGAGAGCTTGGGTGGAACGAAATCCAGAAGACACTGCGGCCCTCCAAGGAACTCAGTTTGACACACCTGAGCTAGAGGGATAAGCAGGGGGATCATTTTGAATATTTAACACGGCTTAGTATGTTTAAGGGAGGCTTTTGAGATGATGGTGGATATTGCAGATTGCAGAAAGTGATTTGCATACTCTCCATCGTTTTTAAACATTTCATACTTTTCTTTAAAAAAATGTTTGTTTTTTTACACTGTACCTTTGTTTAGAATGATGTAGAATGCCAACTGTTTGAATAAATCTATCTCAAGAGTTACTAATTGTAGCTACGTGTGTAATTGGAAGCTAGTTTCCTTTATTTGTGGAGAGGAGGCAGGCAGGCAGACCAGCATGTGGTAGAAACGCACTGCACTCAATTTAAAAACAGACTGTTCTGTGTGATGGGTTTATTATACGGTGTAGAGCCTTCCTCTTCCCAAGATTGGCTTGGCTTTGTTCTCCTGCCTTCACTATGAATAGGATCCGGAACTGTATTTGCTATTTTGGTTTCCTGTTCATCACGGTTGGCATGTGCCGATGACACACTTACGTTAATCGCAGAGGAATTGGAAGTTTGCTGCCAGCATGGAACTACTTGTAATTGTTGTGTATTTCCCACTTTTTGCCACAAGTTCTTGTTTTTTTTATAGACATTTCTAGTTTGAATTCACAATTGATGAAAATATAAGGTGCAACATAATAATTAATAATAATAATAATAATAATAATAATAATAATAATAATAATAATAATAATAATAATAATAATATCCTTCCAAATGTCAATAATATCAAATGTCCTTCCTTTTATTATTTATTATTGTAAAAGAACAAAGTTAAAAACAAAGCCATGTTTTGGCCAGACTGCCTTCATCGTGCTGACGTGAATAGATACAGTCCACACTATTAAACACATTAGCACCTGACCTCAATTAGTTCATTAACGATACAGTCATTGAAAATTTGCAAATCTACTATTCGTCATAAGTGCAAACAATGCTATAAGCAATACAATACAACACAAATATTTATATTTACTATTCATTTATAATCACACATTTCAATATTACCTGATTTTAAAATTTGATTTGATTCGATTTTCCAAAATATTCATGGCTGCACACACCGAAATAACCCTAGTGATGTGAAAAAATATGTACACATAGTATCAGTTCATAAATTGAATAAATCATTGCATTTCTAAGTTTAGGTATCCAGTAATGTATCTATCGGGGAGAAAGCATCTTAACTCCGGTGATTCAGTGAGTCTCTTAGGTTTGAATTCACAACCATTTGCAGTGATCCTGCAACATCTGGAAGTGCTTGAAATGCCAGCTATGCCTCTTGTCTCTTGTGTCCACTACTCTCCTGTATCGGTGTCATTATTTTTTTGTTTTATATAATTTGCTGCTGTTGCCCTTCGTGCACAATGAGAATTGGTTTCATCTGTTTCGACCCTTTTTTCTGGTCCCGCTGGTGACGTCACAGTGCATGGGTTCACAGTGCAGACAGGAAGACCTTACATATTCTTTTTTTTTTTTTTTTTTTTAGCACCCAGGATTCCTGCAGATAAGAGGATCTTTACCACCACCCACACCCCGAGCTGCATGTTTGAGGATGTGGATGAAAGGTGGGAGTTTGTTTTCGTTTCTAAAATGAACACTGTCAAATGACAAAACTGACTCGTGCTTTAATAAAAGATTGCCTTCACTGAATAAGTAAGCGACAACATTCACAAAAACGTCCTTATAATATACTGTTGTGTTTCAAAACACCTAACCTTGGATACATCCTTTTAATAGAGCAATACAGTCAGTTTGTAAGGAAAATACAGCTTTTAACTTTTACATTTAGTCTATTAAGGCAAGCGCTTTCAGCAAACTGGTCTTTCATTTTAACTGGCATTTTTCCATTTGAGAAAAAAAAAACAATACCTCAAATAACAGTTTCAGCTGTAGATATGATGTGACAAAGGAGACACACTTCAAACTGAATGCCTCTGTTTAAAGAACATTGTATTGGACAAAGTGGCAGGTATACTGGTATAAAGGGAGCTTTTAGGGCAATCCTGTTCCCATTGCCCGGGACAGGGGGCTGCTAATGTTAGTCCTCATTCTCCTATAGAACCATGGGGGGTAACTGCCTAAGCCCTATGGGTTGGTGGCTTCACTGTGGGGTGATTTGCCTATACTGTAGTAATTAACATGTTCACCCTCTTAAATATAACATGTTGCTCATGAATCATTCAATCTAATCTGTTTCTTCAGAGTGGTGCCACTGCTGGGTTATCTTCCTCAGGACTTGATAGGGACACCTGTGTTGCTGTATCTGCACCCCAGCGACAGGCATTTGATGTTGGCTGTCCACAAAAAAAGTAAGTTTGTACTGTAGCTTTAATACACAGCTGTTTGGACTTGCATGAAAAGTGTTGTCTTTTCAGAGAGTAACTTGTGGCGAAAATGCTTTGGGATTAATTATATGTGTCATCACATTCAATTATAGTTTTTTGCAAAGTACTGAATTATTTTGGATAGTTATGCAAGACATTTGTTGAATGCTTTCTATGCATTGATTTTTTCTTACTAGTTTTGCAGTGTGCAGGGCAGCCCTTCACAGATCATTGTGCAGTTCGGTTTTGTGCTCGGAACGGAGAATATGTTACTATGGATACCAGCTGGTCTAGTTTTGTCAACCCTTGGAGCAGGAAGGTGTCGTTTATCATAGGAAGACATACAGTCAGAACGTAAGTGTCACAAATTTAAAGGAGTATTGATTTTTATTGTAAAATCTCTTAGCAGCAGAAGTACTGGCCCATTCCTATGGGATGATTTTTGCTTGATAATGTCCCATTCAATCGAATGATCTCAATCAGATCGGGTGACATAAGACAAACTAACCAGTAGCTACCTACTAGCCTACTAACCACTAACTCTACCCCCTACACCTAAACCTAATGTCTACAGCTAACCTAATGTCTACCCCTAAACCTAACTGTGTTACTATTAAAGTCATTTTTAGTAATATTTCAACACCGCTTGTTTAGTGCCCTCTAGTGGCTACTACATCCGACATCCATTAAAGCGCTTGAACTGGACCCACTCTACCTGTTGGGAGGCTAGTAGGTACCTACTGGCCCATTCCTATGGGATGATTTTTGCTTGATAATGTCCCATTGAATCGACTGATCACAATCAGATTGGGTGTTTATGCAAAAAGGAGTAATATTATTAACCCATTAAGTGCCATACTGCTCATTTGAGGATAGGCTACTTTGTAATTTGTTGGAGCATTTTTAACTGGCATCTATCTGTTATTTTAATGTTCTCTTTAATGCTAATGCTATAATAGCTTACTCTGATTTTGTTAAGTGCGAAAGTTAAGTGTAAATGTTACTTAATTCTCCAAATATAGCCCTTCAGATGCTTTTATAACGCCTCAATATAAAATAAGAAACTGAAGCTTTTCTTGGTGCCTTCCTACCCACAGTGATGATAAAGCTCCATGTTCTCTGTGCTGAGCTTCATAGCCAGTGTGAAATTTCACTGCTCTGATTACGGGCACGTCTAACTTGACTGTCCTCAAAATAAGACGCAGCAATCTGTAGCCAAAACAAAGGATTAAAAATCTAATAATTCTGTGAAGAAATATTGATTTAGAATATATCAAATTACATAATTGCAGATTGCTTTTGCTCTTTTTTATGTTGTATTTTAATCATTAAATACTTTGTTTTGTTTGAACAGTGGTCCTGTAAATGAGGATGTCTTTGCCGCTCCACCGTTTACCGAGGGTAAAATAATCGATTCTGATATTCAGGAAATCACAGAGCAGATTTACAGGCTTTTGCTCCAGGTACGTCCTGAAACATGTTGAATTCACAGTTATACACAGCATGCTTTCTTCTACACTGTGGCTAACTACATGGTTTGTGCTTGAAACTAAAGTCAAAAGCATGTTCTTGCTTACATCAATTGGTCTAGGATCATTGTGTGTTTGTGTGTGTATGCCTGGTGTCACATGCTGTATTTAGTTATTTTTTCTAAAATGTGTTTCTTGTAGCCGGTGCACAGCCATGGCTCCAGTGGGTATGGGAGTTTAGGAAGCAATGAATCACGTGAGCATTTAAGAAGTGTGGCTTCATCCAGTGAGAGCTTTGGTCATCTAAATGAAGAGTCACAAAAGGAGAAGCCTGTAAGTCTGCATTCAAAATGTACACATATTAAATTAATTTCCATTCAGTTCTTTGTTAAGATGCATTTACTAATAATCTCAAGATTAAAATCGGGTTTGTTTTGCTTTTTTTCTTTTGTAGAGAACATTTCAAGAGATCTGTAAAGGTGTACACATGCTCAAGAACCACGGGCCGCAGATCTTTATTGAGTCCAGAGCTAAACTGGAGCCGAAGAAACACAGCTCTGCTGGTTATTATTATTATTATTATTATTATTATTATTATTATTATTATTATTATTATTATTATTATTATCATACTTTAGTGTTACAGTAGTATTTAAGTATGAATGGTCAGTGCTAGAATTATCTACAACAATCTACCAGCATGGTGGAATTAACTGGACATTCTTAGTTAACCTGCTTCTATTTCTTAAGTGACATTCTGTTTCATTCGTTCATTAAATGTATACATTTCTTTTTTTTTTTTTAGCTGAACCACAAAAGGACTCAAATGTGAGGACCAAAGACACTCTCCTTATCTCTGGGAATGGTAATACAACAGGCATTTCTGAGAAAACAAACACCAAGTCTGAAGAGATAAGCAATAAGGAACAGACCGTTTATTCCTACCAGCAAATCAGCTGTCTTGACAGTGTTATCAGGTCAGTAAAAGAGCCAATGGTGTTACAGGGCAGTATTCATGAAACTTTTAAGGCTTGCTTTGAGGAATGGTGTGCCATTGTTTTGTTCTTTTTAAAGCCCATTTTGATCCATTAAAATCCGGTCATGAAAGATTCAAGAAACATTTCTAAAGAAAGGTTCTGCGAGGAGTGCAGCCAGCCTGTAGGCCTGTAGGCTGTTCAGACGTCATTGAATGTCTTCAAAAACATTTGCTTATTTTTGTACACCGTGTCTTGCTATTACTAGAAATAATCCATTTCAACTCAGCAAATATGAGTGGCTGTTGCATCAAAGCTGTTTATAAATACCAGTTGAGTAGGTTTTATTATCTTCAGATCCTTGCAGCAGTCGTCCTCATGTGCATAACACTGCAGGCCCGCTTCCTTCAGGCACTTCACCGAGTTTGTTTTGATTGGTGCTGTGCATTATTTGAACAGGAGCACGGTGTTTGTTATAATGTGAAGTGCGCTGTTATTCAAGCCTAATGGCCTAGATGCATGCTATCTCCATCTAAGTTCTCTGCCTTGTCTATTGACTATACTAGAGGCTATATGCAGTTTATAATCTGATTTACCTATCTGAAAAACAAATCTGAGCGAGCCACTGAACCCCCTGTCAAATCTGCACATGTAAAGACCTATTTATACTTCCCACAAAAAAGAACCAATGAACTCCTTTGTAGAATCACAGTCTTGCATACGGGTAAATTGAAGGAATACTTTATACTGTCTGCATTTTCAGAGCTTTTATGTCTTACTGTTTCTGCTTTTAGATTATGAGGAGATTTTTAAAGCTGATAAATAATAAATTCAGTTCCCCTTATATAAGTTTACCACAGTAAAAGCAGATCAAAGTTAAATAAAGCATAGGTATGCATTGTAAAACCCAGAGAATTATGGTAAAGCATGTAAAAAACATATGGCAAACTATGGCAAACGCATAGTATAACCACGAGAAAAGCATGGAAGTCCTGCAAAATTAACACGTGTTCATGCACTGTTCAAAAGGAAATCCTACCTGATTTAATAAGACTTAATGAAAGTGTTGCCCAGGTTTTTAATTGTTTAAGACTTGATACAGGTTTGACTGTGTGGTGTATACCGTACAACAGCAAGACCAAGCAGGCTCACTTTGCTGTGTTGTTTCCAGGTTTCTGGATAGCTGTAATATCCCAGTCACTGTTAAGAGGAAATGTGTGTCTTCCTCCAACACTGCATCTTCTGACAACTCTGACAAAGACAAGCAGGGTGTCACTGATGACAGCATGCTACTTTCTCAAGGTATAGCATGTGTGTGTGTGTGTGTGTGAGCGCATATATATATATATATATATATATATATATATATATATATATATGTATGTGTGTGTGTGTGTGTGTGTGTGTATTAATGCCGATGGATTTAATACAGTTCTGGAGGGGTATGGTTCTTGTAAGTTTTTTAAATAGTTTTGAAACTACGTTAATAAAATTTTTTGATTAACCTTTTGACTGCCAGCTGCTTTTTATCATATGTGCCCTTGCCTTTTCAATTATCATGTTTAATATATGATTTTTTTTATTTAAAAATAAAGCGGAGTGTACAGTCTGATTTTTGACTGCGAACAATGGGGACCATTTCAAAAGTTCTCAATTTAAAAAAAGAAAAGAATACAAAATAAAAACACACTATATTGTTGAACTGACAATAAACAACTTTGTTGCAAGTAGGAGCTGTGTGTCGGCTGCACTGAAAAGTTTTTGAAGTTTGATTTTAACCCATTCAGTCCTGAATTATTTGTGTCCAGCTGAAGAAGGAACCCCTTTTTTGAGTATACATGAGAACTGAACAAAAAATACATGTTTTACACATATTTCAGACTGGGACCTAGGAGTCATGTGAGGTTCCAACGTGATTTCATACGGCTTATGTTAGCATACAGCGCTAAGATAAGGCAGGACCTTGGACTGAAAGGGTTAAATAGAAAATCAGCCAAAACTAAGAGCTAGTGTGACCATATTTGAGACAAAGATGGCTACCCTGCCCTTAAGTATTTTTTATTTATTTTTTTACAAAAACGGTTCTTGAAATTGTTTCTTCTCTTCGTTATGTGCTGTGATTTTTCTAGCAGACTCTCCCTTGTTAGACCATCAAGCTGATCTTGCTTCGTTGAAGTCGCCTGAAAACGCTTCTGCAGCAGCGGTAGTTGGCGCTTCACTGACCCTGCTTGCTTTACCCAGCAAGGCTGACAGTGTTGTGTCCATTACCAGCCAGTGTAGTTACAGCAGTACTCTTGTTCACGTTGGGGACAAGAAACCACAGCCTGAATCCGGTACACACATAAACCTTTTGTTTTGTGTTTTCTTTTTTTCTTTTTTTAAACGTGTTTTTACTACTTTTTTAATTTTTTCTATTCGTTTTATTTTTGTAGTCTTCAAAATCAGTTCTGAAGACTGATTTTGAAGCTCAATTACTGCTTCAGTAATGATATCATGTAAAATCAGAAATTTATATATATCATTACTGAAGCAGTAATCGAGCTTCAAAATCAGTCTTCAGAAGCTTATAACAGTTTAATCCACACCTAAAAAAGTGTGCAAATTCTAATATTAAGCTGATAGCATCCGCTTCAATTTGACTAAATTGGCAGAAAGCACTCTCAAAGCACCTAATAAGATTAAGTATTCCATTAATATATACCATGATGTTCAATTTGTACCTCGAATAAGCTCCCACTCCATGCCTATTCCCTCTGTTTAATACATATTATAGTCAGTATTGGTGCTGAAATAACAACAATATTAACTTGTATTCATTGAATGGCCCTAACTGTTCAAATTGCAAAGCAACTGAACGACAAGAAAATCAAACCTATGCCAAGGTTATAAATACCCTAATAGTGTTTTCTTATTGCATGCATATTTCTTTAATTATTTTGCAAGAGTTTAAATGTATGCATCTTGTCATGCTTTCTGTATTGCTAATAATTTCTCTTTTTTGATTTTTGCAAACTAACCACTATAAGCGTCTGTCATTGCAGCAGCTTACCAGTATATCCTGAGCACATTGAAATGTTTTAGGAAATTGAAAAGCAGACAAAAAGAACTGCAATCATAGAACTCAAATAACCCAGATAAGACTCTGCCTGTCCCTGGTAATTATTTCAAAACTACCTACAGGATTTTAACTAAGAAATCCATATTTCCTCTGAGGGTGGCAGGCAGGAAATTAAAAGTGAGAAAAGTTGGTTAGTGCTAATGCTGGGCTCTCCCCCTCTAGCACTGTGCCTTCCAGAAGGGCTGATCGAATGTACTGTCAGGGGACTGATCTGTGCTTAACTACTCTGATCGGGAAAACAGCACCGAAAGCGAGCAGCCCAAAATAAAAACAACACTAGTGGCCGCTGTCTTTTGGCCCATTTAAATGTGGGAGTCAATGTTATTATCGCCTGTCTCTATTACAACTGTCTCTCTAGTAGGACTTTCTCTACTTGGTTTGTTTGCTGGTTGGCTGTATTTAAAAATGCATAAATAAAGGTATTGGAGCATAGATTAGAAAAATGAATTTTTGCCATTTCAGAAATAATGGAAGAGGGTCCGAGTGGTATTGAACCAGTGGAGAGCCAGCCCCCTCCCCCTCCCCCTCCCCCTCCCCCTCCAGCCAGTGCAGTGCCAGTGGTGAGCCAGGAGAAGGAAGCTTACAAGAAGCGGGGCCTCACCAAAGAGGTGCTGGCAGCGCACACGCAGCAGGAGGAGCAAGCCTTCCTCAGCAAGTTCAAAGAGCCCCGGGGGTTCCGCATGTTTCAATCTCCTTGCAGCTTCTACATGCAGGAGAAACACAAGGGGCACAAATGTGCACAAGGTGGGATTATTATTATTATTATTATTATTATTATTATTATTATTATTATTTTACATTAAATGATCTTCATGGGGATAGTGGGGATGATTTTTTTTTAAGTGTAAATTGGTATTTAATTTAGATTGTTTTAATTGTACTTTATTTTTGTAATTAAGATAATTATTTAGTTTTTATAATAAAAGTTTTTATCTTTCCGACTAGTTACTCTTTGCCTTCTGTGACTTAAATAAAAGTATATTGCACATTTTCTTTTTTAGAATGCTTTCACATGCATATAATATAAACTGTATTTTTAAAAAAAAATAACATGCATGTAGAACTGTTTCAATTGTTTGCATATTCAGGGCAGAACTCTTTAATGCATTCACATTTTCTCTGCTGGTTCAAGGTTTACAAACACCCAGACAGAGAGGGCAGGATGCCACTGAACCCCCCTTTAAGAAGGCAGGGAGAAACAAGAAAACCAAGTCTAAACGTGTGAAGCAATGTGACTCATCAGACAGCACCTCTTCACACAATCAGCAGCCACACAGGCCCCCTCTTGTGGGCCTAAACCACACCCCCTGGTCCCCCTCAGAAACCTCTCAGTCCAGCTACCCTGCTATGTCCTTCCCTACGGTTGTGCCAGCTTACCCAATGCCAGTCTTGACTGCACCAGGAGCTATGCCTCCTGCCACCAACCCATCTATGTGTGGCTTTGGGGATGGGCAGAGTGCCCAGGAGAATTGCGGCCAAATGCAGCCGCCACAGTATTCGGCACCTTTAGTTACTCCAATGGTGGCATTCGTGCTCCCAAATTATATGTTCCCGCAGATGAACAGTGCAGTCCACTCGTCCTTTTACCCCGGACAGCCCTCTTTCCCCCCACATCCAACATTCTCAGCCCAAGCTGCGTTCCCCGTTCCGTCGGCATTCCCAGGACAGCCCCAGTTTGGCGCTCCCAATCCCAATGTTTTCCAGGCGTACCCCCAGTTTCCTGGGCAGCCGTTCCATTACAACATGCCGATGGAGAGTGAGCAGCGTGATGGGCCGTCCCGCTCCTCTACCCCCCAGTCGGTCGGGGTGCAGGACCAAGCCTCTCCACCTTTGTTCCAGTCGAGGTGCAGCTCTCCTTTGCAACTGAATCTCCTGCAGCTGGAAGAGACGCCCAAGATGGTGGAGAGGCAGGAAGCGAGACCTTCTGCCATGTCCCTAGGGGCTGCTGGGACTGCAGGAGACAGAGACAAAGGAGCTGCCACGAGCAAGGAGTCAGAGGGCGTATGTAGAAATATATTTTACAAATATTTCAAGCCCTGTTTTTTTTTTAATATATTTTCTGTTTTCCTTATATATTTTATATATTTTAGCAGCATCCATATAAAAGTAGCTGATGTTAATGTTAATGTTTTTCCTTAAACCCTTTAGCTGGCACACATTCATCCTGGTGTAGTAAACTCGTATGGAGCACCTGCCAATATCCCTATTTCCTCTGGATCCTTTTATTCCAAGGATCAGGGGTTAAAGTCAGAAGAAAACCTTGCATGGGATAAAGTGAGCTGTAGAGGTTGTTGGAACATTGAGGTAGGCTAACATCGAGACAACTTGGGCAATCTATTGATAGGACCAGTTTCTTTTTTGTTTTTTTTTTATCTTGAAAACATATTAATCTGTTTTAACGCTATGTTGGCATAGCTGTAAAATAAGAATATTAAATGAAAGTATTTATTTCCTGATCAAATGTATCTTAGCCTCTTACCAAGCAATGGGTTCACACCATCAGTTTGCTAACTGAAGTGTAACATCTGTCTGACAAAATAAAATCTACAAAATCCTCTTGCATAATTCTTTTTATAAATATGTTTGTATTAACAATCTCAAAAATAAAGTATATTCCTCTAAAATGTGGCACACTGAACAATCTCGATTTCTTTTCTTCGATAAAGTTGAACGGGTGATGTGTGCTCCGTACCCCACTCAAAAGTCCCTTCCTCCTTGCTGTGCAGGGCGAATCCCCAGGTGAAGGCCAGGTCAGTGATGTCCTCTCCTCCTCCAGCGATCTGCTTGACATTCTGCTGCAGGAAGACTCGCGGTCTGGCACAGGGTCAGCAAACTCGGGGTCCTTGGGCTCGGGCTCCAATGGGTGTGGCACCTCAGGCAGTGGCACAGGTAACGATTGTGGTAACCAAACAACAACAGTTTGCATCTCAAATATGCTGTTGTACAGTTTAAAACAAAATGACACACAGTACCACATGCCACACGCATGCGATTGCCACGCAATACCATAACATTTCCATAACAGGAAACATATATATATTATTCCCAAAAGGTACACTGGAGCAACATCTTAGTTAATTTAGCACTTGTGTCTAAGAGACCACCGTTCTACAAGAACTCAACGCTTGTTTTAATGCAAGTATAACTGAACTAAAGAGAAATCCACTCATCCATTTAGGGAGCAGCCAGACCAGCAATACCAGCAAGTACTTTGGAAGCATCGACTCTTCTGAGAACGATCACCAACTGAAAGGCAAGACCGGCATGGAAAAGAAAGAGGGCACTGGCTTCGTTAAATACGTCCTCCAGGATCCAATGTGGCTGCTGATCTCTAATGCAGACGATTCGGTCATGATGACTTATCAGGTGCCGACACGGTGAGTAACATGGGGACGCTCAGGCAGGCTGGCTTTCAATGTCTAGTCTTGTTAGCAAATTATATATGTTTGTAGTAGTCTTAGTAGCCAATTTGATTTTAAATATTTGGGACGAATATATACTCTGTATCTAGTTAGATCTCAAACAGACACCTGTTTGTCATTAAATCTTATTCACACTAATAGAATCAAGGCCATGGTAATATGTGTGTTTAAGAAATTCTGGCCTCTGGCAATTTCAAACTGGTCCACCAGGTTTGATTAAATAACCGATAAGGTATGGGATGAGATGCAGTTCCAGATGGCGACCTGCATTTTTCCTCTGTACTGACGCATGTAATGCTGCATTACCATCTGTGGGGTGTGGGAGATGTGTATATTACTGGTGTAGCTGATTTATTCATGTATTGATTTATTTGACTGCAGAGATTTTGAGACGGTTCTCAAAGAAGACAGAGACAAGCTGAAACAGATGCAGAAAGCCCAGCCCAAGTTCAGGATGGAACAGAAGAGTGAGCTAGTGGAGGTTCACCCCTGGATGAAGAAGGGTGTCCTGCCTGAAGCTATCGATGTCGCAGTAAGTTTGTTGAACCCTAATTTTACATTTAGCACGGGAGAGAGAGGAGGGGGAAGGTGGAAGGGGGGGAGGAGGGGGAAGGGGGAGGGGGGAGAGAGAGAGGGGGAAGGGGGGAGAGAGAGGGGGGAATGGGAGGAAGGGGGGAAGGGAGAGGGGGGAAGGGAGAGGGGGGAAGGGGAAGGGGAAGGGGGAGGGGGGGAGGGAGGGCAAAAGCGTGCTCCAGGTTATTGTGTTAAACAAGAATACACAATCATGTCTGGAATAAAGGCATGCTTTTAGAGCATTTCGTTCTGTAACCTGTGCTGTTTTGGTGTAAACACTACGACCTGCAGACATTTCTATCAATAACATTTGTACATTGCATTTAATGTACAGCTATTGGCAGACCTGCTGAATAAAGTTATGTTAACATATTGAATTACATACGGCTTTGCAGTTTACCATATATTTAACTAAAAACTGACAAATATTGAAAAATGTGACATTTTGACGAAATCTAACATGAAATAATGCACTAGTATTATGGCTTCCACTA
This sequence comes from Acipenser ruthenus, assembly GCF_902713425.1. NCBI lineage: Eukaryota > Metazoa > Chordata > Actinopteri > Acipenseriformes > Acipenseridae > Acipenser > Acipenser ruthenus. Next base: position 3,149,823 of record NC_081200.1, on the reverse strand, counting down.
GACTTTTACTATATCATTTTGTAGTTCCTTTGCTATCATGTTGATGAACAAAATATCTAAATTATGTTCATATAGTGTTTTTTTTTTTGGAATTGTCTCAATCCTAAAATTCTCGGTGATGCTAAACTTTTGGCCATAGCTGCACATGTTATTATGGACCCACCCAATACCTGTTTTGTTTTTATCTCCCGGTTCATGTGTGCCACACTCAAATATTCATATTAACTTGGCAATCGATAAGGACATTTTTTAACAAAAGTCTTTTCTTCACTGTGGTCCTGTATTAATCGTATTTCACTCTGTCTCTTCAGGAATGCCTTTGCTCTGTGGAGAGTACTCAAGGTGGTGCATCCACTGCCTTTGACGTGGATATACAGAACATTGAACTCTGTGCAATGGTCAAACCCAGTGAGGAGGGCAGTTTGAGGACACTGAGTGTTACAAACGAAGAGCAAATACATGCAGAAGCAAGTCCAATGTCCTAACAGCAAGACAGGCAATTAATGAGAAACAGACTCAGAACCAGAAATAGAAAGTGATTGTAGCAAACTAGCAAACAAAATAATGTCATGAATCTTACCTGTTTGGTTCTCACTTTAGCTACATAGGTCTCAAGTATATTTCATTTGAAGCATGATACCTGGGACTACATTGAAAAGCGCTCAGTTTCCATGCCCTTTTCTCTCAGGAAGTTACATTTGCACTTCCTAGCTCGTTTCACCTCAGCAGTGTCTTGCTATCCAGGACAAAGAATACTACTGGCTGAAAGCATGTCAGTCAACAGGGGAGGCAGCTGGTTGGTTAATGACTGGAAATTCTAGAATCGAAGTGCAACACTATGTGAAAGCAGGACCAGATCTATCATCATGTTTTAAAATAAAAACATGTTTATATTTATTTAAAAACTGCATCTAGAAACCTATATGAAACAGTAGTGGGCAACAAGTAAGAAATATGATTTATTTTTTGTTCAGCTGCAATCAGTTGAACAATGCAACCACTTGAGAGACACTGTGTGCATTGTATGGTGTTGTGAGATCAGGCTGGTGTAAGTGCAGTAAAACCTGCATTACAGGTTCACCAAAGGGGCTGCTACAGACAGGTGACTGCTTAATGCTTATTCAAAGTGTGTCAGTCATTCACTTGTATTGGAAGAAGGGATGGCTGTTTTTGGATTCTCTGTGATCACTGTCTAGTAAGATCTGGGGCTGGTTTTTCAAAACTTTGCTAATCAAATTAACGCATTTGATCTGGATTATGTTGTGCAATTGGGTTTTTGAAAATGCGATCGGAATTACTGTGATCCAAATTAAAAGTTTTGAAAAACCGGCCCCAGGTGACCATAAATACAGGTTTTACTGTATGTATTATGAATATTTGTTTATTTATTTACTTCGCATCCAATTTGTTGAGTATTTATTTGTGTTAACCATGACATTCAGTGCTGGCTGTACTGTGAGAGAACACTTGATATTTTACACTGGTTTTGCCACTCTCTTTTTTTTAAATCTTTCTATCACTGCTTCTGTTTTAGGAATTCCTCTTTTGTTCAGTATATATAATATGTTTTGTAATTTGGTTTTATATATTTGAAAGGTAATTTAAGTGACATACGCGTATAAGAAGAAACGGCCACTGTAGGCGCTAGTTGAACTTTGAAACAGTCACTGTGTTACTGGTTCATGTCTGCGGATAAAAAATAAAGTGCAATTGTGTTTGTCTACAGTGACCAGGTATCCGGGATTCTTGCAAGCAATTTTGCATTGTGGAATAAAAAGAAACAGTATAGTAAGGATGAATTTAAACTAGGTGCCCCACATTTAAACTAACCAGCAAACTAAAATACGTACCGCGCAGACGTTTCATGTTGTGTTCTCTTAACATCATGTCATTGTTTTGATACACCTTAAAGCAATACACATATATGTTGGTCTTTTAAGTGTTGTTGGACAAAGTCTTCATGCACTGGTACAATGTGTTTTTTAATTTGAAAATTTAAAAAGAGGAGAAAGGTTTGTTTGTCCATAAAATTAGGTTTAGGGGGTTATTTGTACAGTTACAGAGCAAATAAAGAAGAATATGAAAAAAGGACAATGTGTCTCAGGTATCCAGAGCTACTGTATGTAACTGAATTGCTCAGAGGGTGGATCCATATTATTTGGGTTAAAATGACCAACCAATGATTAGCCTCAGTTTGTCCTAGGCAATATAGATTAACCTTTTCATCTGCCTTGGAAATGTTTTTAAATTAGACTTGCCTTGTTTGCTCTGATGAAACCTTTCATTAAAATACAGGCGTCATTACCCTACAGTACAGCACCACTGCTACAATATTGGCAAGCACAGTGCTGTTCAATTCACAGTCATTCTCAAAAGTCAATTCGCTATGCATCATTTCCCTGCTTTTATCCATGGTCTTTACAGCAGACTCGCTCACCAGTCATATGTAGGAACAGGAGTGTCTATTTGAATCCTGTTTACAAATTTATAATAATGAAGGAGTAAAAACACTCTTTGATACCTGGGACTGGTGGATTAGCACAGTGACATGTACACAGTATTCTACTGGATTAGCACACTGACATGTACACAATATTCTAGTGGATTAGCACAGTGACATGTACACAGTATTCTACTGGATTAGCACACTGACATGTACACAATATTCTAGTGGATTAGCCCAGTGACATGTACACAATATTCTACTGGATTAGCACACTGACATTTACACAATATTCTACTGGATTAGCCCAGTGCCATTTACACATTATTCTCTCTGCCTATTGCGTATTTTTGCAATGTTTTTAACACAATGAAAGTTGTATTATTATTATTATTATTATTATTATTATTATTATTATTATTATTATTATTATTTGAAGATGCCTTTATCCATATTTGTATGCATGTGACTTGGGGCAGTAACAGCCTTAATCGTTGGTACAGTTCACAGAAAACAGATACGTGGTTTAGAGGCTTTAATTCATGTAACTATTCCTATTGTGCCACACAGATGGCAGTGCAGCTACTGTGATTGTAGCGCGCTCTGGTGGACAGGCGTCAAATGACTGCATATGCCGAGTAAATTACAATATCCTTACTCCTTTCTCAACTTTGTGTAGTATTATTATTATTAATATTGTTATTGGCAGATCGTTTACACTTCAATGCAAACCCTCCGATGTCTTTGATGGCATTTATTTTACAACAGTCACAAACAGTTAACGTATAAAATAACTGGATTAATCCCTCCTGATGTGCTGTTTAATGAGCCAATAGCCAGTGTCGATGAATTTGTTCAAATCAACGTTGAGAGCTAAACGAGCTTAAGATCATGATTCATAGATAATTTTATTTAATTATGTATGTATTTGAAAGATTCAACACTAGAGGGCAGCAATGTCATTTTAAAGAAAAAGGACGTCAAATCAAACTGTTAAAGCTCCAGCAATGGTCTGAAATGATTTTGTTTTACAAGAGCCCTTAAACATGGCTTAGGAAAAAAAAAAATACTTAGTAAAATAATGATTTAGTCAACATGTATTTATTTAATTATTTTTCACTGGATCAGACCATTAACAAAGTGCTATGGTAATTAAAAGGTTATTCTGTGTACAGCAGGTAATTACAAGACGTCCTGAAGCTCTGTGTGTGGTGGGTGGGCATTCAGCCCATCTTGCTCGTTTGATTGTTAGTAGCTTATTGATCCCAGAATCTCACCAAGCACCTTCTTGAAGGATCACAGGGTGTCAGCTTCAACAACATTACTGGGGAGTTGGTTCCAGACCCTCACAATTCTCTGTGTAAATTTATTGATTGGTGGTTCCCTTCATCGTGAGATTGGTGGCGTCGTGGTTTCACAAACACATCTTTGTGAAACCCAGTCCCCACGCTGGTAAGATGCTATATTTTGACCAACGCAACAAGTCATCCGTCTTCTCTCTTCGCTCGGTCATTCTTCAAAGGCGCCGTGTTTATATCTCACCTTGAAATCTGCATTCCAAAACCGTCCATCTCCAGTTAAACATCAGCTCCGTGCAAAAGGAGAAAGCGATTTCCCACTGTGTCGACACCTACCTTCGTATCCCTCAATCAGTAATTCAAACTATAGGCTAACACAGAAGTAGCTATATAAACGTTGTATTCTCCTTTCTAATATGTCTATATAAAGAAAATAATGATTCTTAACAAGATAAATATACTTGCATAGTTAACATGCAAGCTTAATCGCTTAATTTAGTCAACAGCCATCTATAAAATATTTAAAGACTTGTGAATTTCTTTCTTTTTTTCTTTGTTGTTTTTAATGGCACAGCAGTAATGTATTTTGTATTACGAAATACTGTGTACTTTTATACTGCTAGGCCTATTTGAAATGTGCAATTAAAGCGCAGGTAATTCACTGTTAGTTAATGCATGAACATTTAGAGAAAATACATCTATAGCATGTCCTATACAAACCGCAGTATGCCTACAGCTTTTACACATAATACATACTGAAGGGCAGGGTCGGTTTTTGCAGAATAAAACATTTAAAAAATCTAACAACTGAGACCAATTTGGAAATTAACAGAATAAACTAGATCCACTGTGTGGATTTTTAATCCGTCAGCAAAGTGCTGGCCGCTGTGGAGGGGGGTCCTGGCCGCTGTGGAGGGGGAGTGCTGGCCGATGTGGAGGGGGAGTGCTGGCCGCTGTGGAGGGGAGTGCTGGCCGCTGTGGAGGGGGAGTGCTGGCCGATGTGGAGGGGGAGTGCTGGCCGCTGTGGAGGGGAGTGCTGGCCACTGTGGAGAGGGAGTGCTGGCCGCTGTGGCGGGGGAGTGCTGGCCGCTGTGGAGGGGAGTGCTGGCCGCTGTGGAGGGGGAGTGCTTGCCGCTGTGGAGGGGAGTGCTGGCCGCTGTGGAGGGGGAGTGCTGGCCGCTGTGGAGGGGAGTGCTGGCCGCTGTGGAGGGGGAGTGCTGGCGGTTTTTTGGGGCCATCGTGCACTTTTACATCCTTGTTTTCCACATAAGGTAAAACAAGGCCATTAAGTAGCATTGTAGCCGTCCACTTCAAGTAAAGCAAATACATAATAATAATAATAATAATAATAATAATAATAATAATAATAATAATAATAATAATACAATTAAAAAAGTATTTCACATTTGTATCACTCCTCTAAAAATGATTGAATGTGTCAAAAATATGTATGTATATTCAACTTCAAATAATGTAAATATCATAAAACAAAGACACCCATTCGTTATGTAGGTATACAGTTAGACATGTATTGTGCCCCCCTTTTAAACGGATCCGCTGAGCTACGTATAACACCTCGTATATAGTCGAATTATTCACAGTATATAACCAGGTAGCCAGGGTAGTTCTCTCTAGAAGAAAACAACTACAATCTGTTGTTCTTTTTGAATCCCGTGGTGTCAGATCTTCGTTATTATGCAGACCACTAGTTAACTCGCTGGAGTATTGCTGCAGATCAAAGGTTCATATTGCACACAGGGAGTAATTGAGCAGCGACGCCTATTAGCTCTCCGCGCCTCTTTGAAGATACATACATAAACACATATAAATAAATACATCGTGACCAATTGCATGAGGTCAAAAAGAATTGATTTCAAAACGCTGAGATAAAGAACAATTTTAAATCCCACGTGAAAACTGGTAGATACTATCATCAGTGTTATTTATCTAAATAGAGATGCAAACAACGGCTTTGATGGAAAGGTGGCATTTACCAGGCGGGACATTGGCACATCCTCCAATTTGATTGAAAGGTGCAAAAACGGACACAATTACCATTGACAAGGGCTCTCAACAGACATGGCTAATCCTGCCTTGTTAACTAAATCTCAGTTACAAGATGAGAATAGTGTGTGAATTTAAATACCGTTTCAGATCTGTATGTGCCGTGCCATGTGGCTCCTATATTATATATAGCTACAACTGGACCAGAGAAACTAACTCCTAACTTCACACAAATCACCTGAACAACGATACTCCAGATGTTCATTATAAAACCAAAAGTTTCCCCCAGGATTTCCAAAATTCGATGCTTCACATTTAGAAGCCTTCATTTAAGATGGACCAAGTGCTTCTAGTGCGCCCTGTTATTTACAATATGAACGTTTCTAAACCCTAAACTAAACAAGGGTTCCAGAGATGAGCAAAACAGGAACCGTCTCCATCATATCATATGGATTCAGTGGGCTACAGTTCAGATTTTTAACTTACAAAAAGCATCTAATAAAAAACAAATGACAGGGCAATAACATATTTCTATAAATGGAGCTTTGCTTTGTAGCTGGTGCCTGGCATTTTGTTCAGGGACAGGATCTAACATTGTCCTGCTGACTGGTACAATTGATTCCGTATCTGCCGTGTAAATAACACTTTCCATTCACACGCCCATCAGAGGCGACAACTTTACAAGGTCGCGGTTCAGCATCAGGGAGGGGAGGGGTCTTCATACCCCCAACCAGTCACTGACCCTCTCTGCGAGACACGGCTTGTGCATTTATAAAACTAAAAAAAAGAACTGCTGGAACCTATATGGTTATGGATAGAATGAAAAAAAGTTAACCTAATTATGTTATAAATCCTATGCAAGCCCTGTAGTTATAACTAATATATATATATATATATATATATATATATATATATATATGCGCGGACATATTAACTATTTAACCTACGGATACTATATTAATATATCGAAGCACGAAGTGGAATATTAACGCGCTAAAAAGGATGTAAACATAGTTATTTGTTTTTAAACACAAGCTGTTTTAGCAAATTGTTAAAATACAAAAACAAATGAAAGTTGTGTTTTGAGATGGGAATCCATTTATATATATATATATATATATATATATATATATATATATATATATATATATATATATATATATAATTATTTTTTTATAGTAAGTACAATTCTACACAGATATACGCTGTCATGTTTTAAAATCCGCATCTCTTAATTGTACAAGTTTCGTGCATGTTCGCACTGGCATCCCAGGCTGCATATCAAAGCACTCAAACACTTGGATGGAACGGGTTCATTGTATGTCACTGGGAACCTCTTTGACTTGAAGGAAAAGTGGCGTTTTTGACACTGACCGGCAAGAACAACTGGTCCATAAAAAAACCCTTCGCTTTAGACCTTCAAAGCACGCCGTCCACAACTTACCCAAACTGTTCAAACAAACGAATAGCAGCTTATCGGTTTTATTGCAGCCCTCTGTAGTTATGTACTTATTTACAATTCATTCTTTCTGAAAGTTTAAAAATTGAAACTGCTTTTAACACACCTTTTACGGTGTAAATGTGTGTGACGTATGGATACACATTAGATACACTTTATCCAAGTACTATAATATTTGGGACATGGATATTTACATACATTACATAAAATATTATAACCCAAAGCTACAGTGATACCGTTTAAGGCAGTCATAACTGACAGATCGTCACCAAATAAGCGACTAATAATTTGTGTCTGGCAGGTGGGAAAAAAATTAATAAATAATAATTTACAAATTAAAACACATCCACACAACAGTAAAACAAACGCAGGTGAGATGAATAAAGCAGAACGCTTTTCTTTAATATGTTTTATTAGACGTTCCAAAATAGGAAACGTTTTACAATACCTAATATACATTTAAAATTAATAATGTGCTACCAGTCGTTTCTCATGTCCAGAACAATATGCAGTTTTCAAGGCATCCTGCTATCAACAACACTTACATCTAAACATTGCAATTTATTTGAGTTTACCCTTCCTTCACAGAAGGTAGAAATACATCCCTAATTATGCTAACCAATTCTATCCCTTGTAGGAACGAGTCCTTGCATATTACACACACACACAGCGCATCCTTGTGCCAGTCCCTTAACCCTTTACTGCCCAGGGTATGTTCCCAGGCCTATTTTCTCAATGTGAAATAAATTGGACATCTGGAGTTAAAATCGGGGAAGGGGAAGGGGAAGGGGAAGGGGAAGGGGGGCGGGCGATACCAAGAGAAGCTGTGCTTTACAAAAGAGCTTTGCTACGATGTCCTAAACAAATATAATTCACTCAACGAGTACAGTGGAACAGTACAACTGAAAATAAAATAAAACAGTCGTCCGTAACAGTGCCATACGATACATTTCTCACGAGTTTTTAAAATTCCAAGTTTGACGACCACACACACACACATGCACCATTTGAAAACTGTACACGGTCATTCTACAAAGACGTGAGCCAAAACTACTAGGTAGATTTCCATTTCGTGCCTTGTTCTTTTTAAAGAAGCGGTTCACAGTTTCACCACGGTCTCCACATGGATTTCGAGCAGAGGACACCAGGTATGCTGTGGCTCCTGGAGTTATCCGACGAAGTTTGAGTGGGTTCCGTATCAGTCTCGTCTAGATCGGAACATGTGTCCTCGCTGGATGTGGTAGAAGGCGCTGGAGAATGGCCAGACAACCCCGCACCCCCGGGGGATATCATGGATGGGCATACCCCTTCGCTGCTAGGCCAAGTGCTGCTGCTGCTGGGAGAGTCCGACATTAAATCCACAAGCATGTCCTGAAAATGGTCTTCGTTCAGGGGCATAGATTCCAAAAGGTGGTTGAGCAGCTCCGCGGCCACTGCAGCGTCTATCCCGGGGCAATTCGACACGAACATGTGCACCTCGTGCATGCACTGTACGTATCCTGCAGCGAACCGCTCGCTTGCTTCACGGTTCATGGTGTCGGTTTCTACAAAGAAAGAGAAAGCATACAAGTTAGGAATGCGGTTAATTAAAAGTGCATTTGCACAATATTTGCAAACACTGCACATTAAAACACGAAGCGCAGCGGCTTACCAAGATCTCTGCTCCGAAGAATATTCTCAACTCGTTTCACAGTCATTTCCAGCACTTCGGCATTCTCCGTTTTTGTCTGAAACTGCAATAGAGGAAAGACTATTAGGTATTGCACTGCAGTGTGTAGGAGACATAAGACCTTAAATGCCATGCACCTAATGAAAAAAAACAAACAAACATGTTTGCCTAAACGCAGAATTAGATTGTTGTATTTAAACTTACATCACTATCTGCAAGAAGGCCTCTCAGTTCGTGTAGACTTTCATTGATCCGAGCTCGTCTCTTTTTCTCAACCAAAGGCTTTCTCGCCTAAAATGCAGATTACACAAATATATATTTGATAAGATCCCGAGTCCATGCACTGTAGTTATAAATTAAACATGTTTACATTAAAACATAACCATGAAATGCATATATACATCCAAAAAAGGCCATTTACCTTTCTGTCGCCTTTAATCCCAAAATATTCATCATCATCCTGCGCAGATCCATTTTTGTAAGGTCTGGATGAGGGAGCCATTTTTGGTTTCAACCCCAAAAAAAATTAATATGCGAACTACTGTAATCCACAGATCGGTTCAATCCAACGGAGAGAGCAGCTGGTAGGCTCACACAGTTACAGAAACATACACACACACGCAAACCGGCTTTTTATTGTGTAATCTCAACGAGTTCTGTCGCTGGAAGTGAGTTGTTGTCTAAAGTATTTATAAGGTCTACTTTGCATATCAATAGGCGGTTTGGCAGCGAGGACCCAGAGACGCCAGAGCGCACCTCTCGTCAGCCAATCGTGTGGCAGGCTTTTGTCTCAGTTTGGAGGCACTGCGGGCTTTGCCTGTGCGGACTTGTGAATGCCCTGGAAAAAGGAGTTGCCTTAATTTTATGTTTCCTCTCGCCGCCCGACGCGATTTTCTACGAAACATGAGCACGAATGAACTAAAATAAGGCATCAATTACTATAGATACTATATAAAACACGTCTATTGATAGGCTATGTAAAGAACTTCAGCAGGGCGTATAATGCCGTTAAATTTTGATTATGCTGTCGTATTTTTCACAGCTGGTTTTGGGACGTATTCATATAATACAAAAAAAAATCTCAACTAAGCAAAAATTATAACTCAATAGGTATACTGTATATGAATTTTTATTTTATTTCAAAAGACGATTGTGCATTTCTGATAAGGGTTATAGAATATCGATACACACGCTGAACACTGTTTTATATATATATATATATATATATATATATATATATATATATATATATATATATATATATATATATATATATATATATATATATATATATATATATATATTTACCCGGCTTCGTTTCTAAAAACCCCACTTTGGATCTGTGAACCTAAGATCTGTTTTGCCTGGCCTTGTGAATGTAACACGATGCTGACAGTTGGCAGCTGCAGCCCCTTGGACCAAATGAATCAAATAAGAGAATTAAGGCTCGGGCTCGACCCCAAAGAGAACGACAGGTGTTTGCTGGCGCTTCATTTGTTTCCGTCTTTTTTTTTATGCTATTGATGCTTTGTATATGAATGATGCTGTATGCGACGACTCAAATGGTGCCTCTGCTAACCTTTTATTGCTATCTGGTTAACACGCAAAACTATACGTTATTGTTTTATACAAGCAATTCCTTCAGCCACATGCGGGGTTTGCCGTCTAAACTCTCACAAAACTGCATAAACATAAATAATATTTTTTAAAAAATCGTTAAACTAGCATAAAATAACTACCAATAACCCAATACTACTACTAATACACGTTTGTGCTCCTATTTATACAGGTTCATTAAGTTTCACGCTTAGTTTCAGTAATCCTGCAAAAATATTCAAATGATATTCATGTATATTCTGTGTGTCATTAGCTCTTTATAAGGGTTTATTAAATGCTGTACATCGTTGCATTCCAAATGTTGCAATTATTATTTGTATCCGTTCATTCATTTGTCGTAATATAGCGTGTGATATGTTTGAATATGGCTTTGCATTGTTGTTCAAATTGTTATTTGCGTTGTAAAAACAAGCAAAACACACACACACACAAACACACACACACACACACACACACACACACACACACACACACACACCATTTCCACACACAAATCAGCAGCAGCAGCACCTCGCGTTTTTACGCACTGTTTTTGGCACTACACAGGGTGTTGTGAAATTCACAGTAGACTTGGTGGCAGCGTTTGTAGGCTTTGAAGTGGAAGCTCTTGGCACCTTGCCATGCCCACGCTATGGTTCGGCTATTCTTTAACAGTTTAGCCTGCAGATCTTGCAGCTGTCTCTGGGGGCCTTTGTTCAGGGCTTGTAGGATTGCCCAACACGCCCTCTCTCCCTCTCCCTCTCCCTCTCCCTCTCCACCATGTTGTGTTGTTCACGGATCAGTGCCTTGTGAAATCGTTATTATAGCAGTGTTCCTGTACGTTAATGTACACCCGTTTTAAAACCCCGCTCAGCCTTGTACAGTATATTCCCAGCATTGAGGCGATGTGGTTACAAATGTTCCCTGTTGTTAATGAAATGCACACTAGATGTACTGTGTCAGGTTTACAGAAAAGTTATTCAACTGATCTGTTTAATACAACCAAACCTGACGTTTTATTCTAAAGAACCTTGCATGTTAAGGATGCTGATTTTAAAAAAATAAATCAAAGTCCCCTTTTTGATGACAGTTTAAGTCATTTGAATAAACCACACATTCTTTGAAAAGTAAGAACATGCAGTGGTGCAGAAAGATTAGATCAAATGATCCAATTCCCGTGGTTTCGTGTGTCAAAGCATCAAAGCACCCCGAGTAGTATTTTTAGTACCTAGCTAGAGACAGTCTTCTTTTTACAAGCAGGTTTTGTCAGAAACATCAAACGCGTTTTTGCGCTTGTCTGTATTGTTCCTACAGGAAAGGCAACTGGCAAGAAGAACACCTATGAGTGAGAAATTCCTCATTCAAACTTTACGGGACCCTAAAAGATAATGCGGTGTGAGTTTACAGCCAGGGGGACTTCCTGATCCAGATATTTCAAGTGGATCTTCTAGTTTTTTATATTAGGGACATATAGAGACGCAAATGCATGATGACCTCATATGAGGATGCAATATGTTTCCCCATGTAAAGCAATGGAACAAAATTGAAAAAAAAATCAATGAAAAATATATTTAGATATTTATTTTAAATATTTCATGCACGAAAGCGTTATTTCACCCTTTTTCACAAGTCGTGTATATGAAATATGGGGCTCTTTCTCGCTCATAAGCTTTCTTCATAGGGCCTGCGGAAATATTGAATCAGCTCAGACAGATGGGAAGAAACTGGCAACAAGGGGCAGCTGCTGCAGAGCCCCAGGCCTGACTGAAACAAATGGCATTTAGCGCAGCTTGAGGTGTTGAAGTATTGGAGTGCCATTATATACATCCAGATATAATACCATGGAGCAGCCATGCTGTGCTTGTGATTTCACCCAAGTCTTCATCCTTCATGGCCACTTGCAGACTTCAGCAATAATGCGCATTTTAAAAGTGCTTAGAAACACGTTTTTTTTTAATTGTTTTATAAATTGAAGATAGACATGTTCGTGTTAAAAGCAGCACAACAGAGCACAGGCAGAGCACACAATTTAGCATTCTGATTAACAATTAGGCTTATTATCATCAGGTCAGTTGGGTCCTCCACCGGTTCAGCACAGTTGTAATGGAGACATGTAAGACAAGGCCATTTGCGTCCTCAGGTAGCAGGTACCATTGTTATACATGCAGTTGCAGTAAAAATGGCCGATTCTCTTTGCATTTCAAACAGACTCCTGGTTAGTCTCTTTTGTTTTAGAAAAAAGTGTGAAATCAGCCGCCTTTTCGTTTCATGTTGAACGCATTGCAAAGAAAATACGTTTACCAATTGTCTTAATTTCTAACATATTATGCTGCCACTCTTGTTTGTAACTCGATCTCTTACCTATTTTTTTTTTTTTTAAATGTACCTGCAGGCGGCCAGGCAGTTTGGGTTACCTAAAAAATACTCCAGCTATCCAGCATTTTGAATGAAGGTACAGAAAGTGACGCATACACGCATACCACGCGCACACAAGTTTAGCCTACAATCTCTGCATTTTTTTGTATTAGTTTGTCACACAGTAATTGCATTTTATAATAACTGTTTCAAACGCTCTTTAAATATGACCGTGTGAAGCCTAAAGAGTGAAGAGGTTGGAGACAGACCTGCATAGTAACATTTCGAAGGGAGTCGCTGCCTTATTTGATGACAGATGTAATCCTGTCGTGACAGCGTGGGGCAGATGTAATTCTGTCGTGACAGCGTGGTGCCGATGTAATTATGTCGTGACAGCGTGGTGATGCTTGTAGCACCGCCGTGTTACTGTTTCTAACGCTGTTAGATCAGAAGCGGACACGGCTCGAAAGTTGCTGATCCAATAGAACTTCAAACGCGCGAGCATTTCCATAATGTGTCACTATAGCTCCGATGCGGGTTAATGACATGGTGTGATGTTTATTTTAGGATGTCTTGCATGACAATAAAAATAAACTTTTCACCCCTTTCACTGTCATCAAATGTGTGTTTCTGAATCGAGTGGTGTGCCGTGAGTCTAGCCAGCAAGACACATTAGAAGGAATTCAGTGGTCACATGTTTCAAATTCAACTGGAAAGTTGTAGTCAACAGTGCATTTATTTATAATACGGATATTGTTTGAGCGATTATCCGGTTTAATTAAGTGTTGATGTTTGCTTGTTTTTAAATACATTTTCTAGCTATAGTTGTTTTTTTTGTTTGTTTGTTTGTTTTAATTCACAGATTAATAATGGACTAACTTGGACAACCACAGGTGCGGCAAATCTTATGATAAATATTCTTATTAAATTGGGGTCATAATTTAATAAACGTTTGTATAGTTTGTATAATTTGTACACTGCAGTTATAGCTCCTTTAAAACAGAGAGAGACAGAGAGAGAGAGATGGAGAGAGAGAGCGACCTAAATGAAAAATATACACGAACATACAAGCATAAATACAATATTTTATTAATGTTGGGTTAATACGTTTAAATTACAAACAAGAGAGAAAAGAATGCATATACAAGTTAATTATACATTAATCACTTTAACACCTAAGAGAGAATGTCTCTATTTAATAACTTAGTTATTTCAATAAATAAACAAATAATAGCCTTCTACAATGCAGGCTAAACGTGGTGGTTTACTTGAGCGTGAAGTAACCAGGGTCTCAATGCGCCTACTGGAACAGTACAGCCCCACAGGAGTCCCGAGAAGCATATCTATAAGATACATAAAGTAAGACGAGTCTAGAACGTGCAGAACAGAAAGGTTCGCATTCCTCTGTTACCATGGCCTCCACATATCCAGCGAGCCTGGGATGTTAAAGAGGCGGCACGCCTGCTGCCTCATGGGTCCCGACGGGTAGTCGGGAGCGGGCTCCCTATTCTCTGACGCCACGTCTCTCGCAAAGCTGACGTCACAGCCCCCAAACTGTTGGTCTGGAGCAGCCCCGCAGGATACGGGGGAGCCCTGGAGGTGGTGAGGGGGGCAGCAGGGAGTGACTGGGGTAGCAGGTCTGAGGGCTGGCGTGCACGTCTCCTGTTTGGATCGTGGCAGAGATTTAAGCAGGTGGTTAAGCAGACGGGCCCCCAGTGTCTTGTCCATCCACTCGCACGTTAGAAGCAGGTTGTGGAGTTCGTGCACGCACTGGATATAGCCCGTGCTGTACCTCTGCTGCGCTTCCAGGCCCACAGTCGAATCAGCTGTGAAATCAGAATTGGAAATCGGTGTCAGTGCAGCAATGGAAGCTTGGTGTGTCTCTGTTGTAGCTGGGGCCGCCTAGTGGTGAAAAGAGGTGTTACACTCGTTCTCCTCGAACACAGCAGGAAGGTAGCAAGCAAGCAAGCCAAATATTTTACAACGGCCTTGGAACATCCATGGTCCCCAGGAGCAGTTCTGTTTAACCCATAATATATATGCAGCGGTTTATCGGTCACTTTAAGAATTTTTTTTGACATCTATATAATTTCATGGCAAGTTCTATTAAAACACATCTCCTTGTTCCCTTTATTATCCAGTGTACCCCTTTTCATCGCCCACTTAAATGTGTTGACTTTTTTCTCAACTTTGAAATATATAGCCTCGCTTACATGTTGGTCCCCGTGTATTAGAGATGAAAATAGAGGCTGAATACACCATTCATATTAAGCCGTTATGCGCAAACTATGACTTAAACAGCTGATTTTAAAATGTGTTGTATGTAAAACAAGTTTTAAGTAACAGAATAAACAACAAAGTAACTGAGGGGGAAAAAAACACGGCGTTTCTTTATTGAACTTGGCATTGATCAAGTTCCTGCCATGTTTTGGTGTTAATACCGAAACCTGCACTATTTTACAAAAAATTAATACATTTTCCGTTGAGCCACGAGCCTATTGCTCAGTTCAGTTATTTGCGATTAATTCTGTTCTACGGGGAGATGCCCCGCTGGCAGAATAACACATTTCCAATCTGATTGGTTTACTATAGAAAGGAGGCGGGGATTTGTTTCAATGACATTTCTCCAATTGATTGGTTTACATTTGGAGGCGGGGTTATTTTTGACTTTGGATCGTTGAAAGAACTGATTCGGAGGGAGTTATTTATTCATTTATATTAACTTATAAACTTTTCGATTTAGAAAGCTTTGTAAGAGGTGTTCCTTAAAAACACTCTGGGGAGTTCGTGCTCATTTAACTAAAGTTTTGCTTGCTATTTTAACAAAACGTGCATGCATACTTTTACAGTGTTAATTAAGTAAGCTTATTTGTAAGCTTTATTTTTTAACATCTTCGTTTTCAGAGATTTACCTGTATTTATAAAGCATTTATTTAAGCTCCTCTCATATTAATTAAGCAACATTTTCCAACATGCAGCCCCAATTGTATTAATAAGGAAGGTATTGTTTTACTTAATTTAGGCTAGTAATAGAGTATCTGGTTTTTCTATATAATATTCTTATTTTGAGTATTATTCAGAGAGCTATGTTTCAAAATTGCATCCTACATTTTCACAATGTCACACTATTTTGCTATTATTTACTGCATGACCAAACATATAGATATGCATGCGTTTGCAGGAATGAAGTTCACAAAAGCGGTCATTCATAGTCATTCATTTTAACAATAATATTAGGCCGTCTATAATTATGTAGCCTACAGGTATGGAATAATTCATATTTATGTGTTGTTAAAATAGCAAGTAAAACTTTGCAAGTTTAAGCAAATTAAGTTTGTTTTTATTATTATTATTATTATTATTATTATTATTATTATTATTATTATTATTTCAGGAACACCTCTTACAAATCTTTCTAAATCGAAAAGTAATTTAACGAACAACTCCCTCCAAATCAGTGGCTTCTTTCAAAAGTCAAAAATAACCCCGCCTCCAAATGTAAACCAATCATTGGAGAAATGTCATTGAAACAAAACCCCGCCTCCTTTCCATAGTAAACCAATCACTGGAGATGTGTTATCATGCGGGGTAGATCTGCCCCAAGAACAGAATTCATCGCAAATAACTAAACTGGGCTAAACTACAGCGCTTACACATTATATATATATATATATATATATATATATATATATATATATATATATATATATATATATATATATATATATATATATATATAGTATAAAATAATGATTTAAAAGCTACACTTACTCGTCATTTTATTGTTTTGGATATTCTGCAGGTGCTTCACGGTCATTTCAAGGATATCAGCTTTTTCCAGCTTTGATTGCTGTTAGAGACAAGGACAGCATTTTAAAATCAACGTCACAAACCACAATACCTCTCTTTCGCTAAATTACTTTGTTCTACTGTGACAAAAAAAGAAAGAGAGAGAGAGAGAGAGAGAGAGAGAGAGAGAGAGAGGGAGAGGGAGAGAGAGAGAGAGAGAGAGAGAGAGAGAGAGAGAGAGAGAGAGAGAGAGAGAGAGAGAGAGAGAGAGAGAGAGAGAGAGAGAACACGCAACAGAACCAGCTACTTACATCAAGACGAAAGGCGCCAACTACTGCTTCTTTGAGCTGGTCCAAGCAGGTGTTGATCCTTTCACGTCTTTTTCTTTCAACCAGCGGCTTTCTCAGCTAGAAACAGAAAATAAACATAAACGCAATTGCTTTGAAATAAATATATTTTAATTGATTGTTAGTATTATTTGTTTGTTTGTGTGTTTGTTTGCTGTTTTCTCTTCTTAAAATGATTAGATTTGATTTCCCTGTTTTCTGGTCCAAAGCCCCTACCTTTCTCTGTTCTTTAGAACTAGAAACGCTGTCCACGTTGCTGTGTCCCATCGTGGTGGCGGTCATTTCATTCAGTATGCTTTGCAATTATCAAAGCCGAATGTCTTTTTTTTCAGTTAGATCGTTCTCGTTTGAAATGTGGTGTATCTATGCGGCCTCCGCAGTCCGCAGCCTCGCTATTTATACGCACGAATTAGCATGTGAATAAGAGCCCTCTCTGGCTGAATTATTTTCCCACACACTGGGTCGATCCCACAGGCTCCCGCCCATTAATCAGGGCTGACAGGTCACTGCTCACTTTCAATAGCCAACTTGCCCGCCCAAAGAGGCGACAGATGTCCACCCTAGAACCCTTTACCATGGTGAAACCCTCTACCCTCCAGTATAAAAAACAAACAAAAAAAAACGGTTGTTCGAATCTTATTTTTTTTTTCTGAAGTTCCCAGGGAGTAACACGAGTCTGTAATTACTTCGATTACACCTGGGATTTGATTCTAATGAACTGACGACATTGTACCTACAATACACGAAATCTATACACCCGCAGGCACTGAATGAAAACCAGGTTGCCATTGTTTATCACCCTTCCTGCTGGTTTTTAAGTCACTTCACCAGTTCTTTAGAGCCGCATCGTTGTCACGGATAGTTTGTAACGTCTCCCGCCTTAAAGGGGTGCCAGTAAGCGCTTTGAGCCTGTTCTCTTTCCTCTTGTGTGGGTTTGGGGCTCACAAACAGCTTTCGCTCAGTGAGTTCAATTTGCGATATAACCCCCTACAAATAAAAATGAAAATGCTTCTTCCTGGTATGCAGTCACTTCCTGTGTGGTTGGTCATATGGCCATATTGCTGCTTCATCATTTGAATGAATCTGCCCTACAGCACAGGAAGTACCAGGAAGCAGCTGCGTTTACTTTTATAGTTTTGACTTTGAAATATCTGCATGTCCTAGAAGTATGAAATGCAAGATTAAAGGGTGACGCTTTACAATAAGTGTCTCTAATTACTGTGTATTTACATAGGAGTTACTTAGAAAAATGCATGTGGACTTACACGTAATTACCATGTTATTATGCACAGTTACAATGTACTTAATGTGTAAATCTTTTTGCACAATCGTATCAGAATGGGGATAGGGTTCGGGTTATATCGCGCTGTATATGAGTGTGTCTCTTCGATGTTTAGCCCATCCACGTGAATTACACCCCTTCAGAAACTAACCATCCTTATCAGGTCCTTCCTAACACGTGTTGATTCAATACCGTAGCCACAATTCCGCGAGTGTTAGTCCCAGCATTCCGACGATGAAAACATACATTTTGCATCCATCCATACATAATGGATACATACATAAATGCACACAGTAAATATGCTAATGCTGTCTCTGTTTGCCGTTCAAGCATTTGCATAACCATCTGACTTTTATAAAACGACCACCGTTAACATCTGTTATGAACTATTAAAAAGAAAGAAAGAAAGAAAGAAAGAAAGAAAGAAAGAAAGAAAGAAAGAAAGGGAAACAAGTCCGGTAAGTTGAAGAAAGTGCGGCAGATGTCGATGGATTCTCGTGGGCAGATGTCCTTCTCCCCCAATAGTTTCTTTAGGAATTCACGACCACAGCTCTGTTTGACCGAAGACACGCGACTGCCAGGCGAATGCTGGAACGTGGGAAACTGCACGAAACAATGGGCTTTATTCAGACAACTCTAATAACCGTGAAGTGTAATAACCCCGCGGACAAATGAACAGCGAGCCTGCTAGAAGCACCCCGCGTTTAACCCCCAAGTGGCCCTGGGTAAGGGAAGGGAGGGGCGGTAGCATTTCATCTCAAGGCAGGTGCAAGCGACCCAAAGCTTTTTCTGTGCAAGGAATATAACCCCGGTACACAATGATATTTTAATGATATACAGATATTTCCAATGACAATGCCATTTCAATTGGTGGCATTTAACCATACATGTTGTATTGTAGATATCATAGAGTCTTATTGAGTATGCCAAGCTATAATAATATGCTGTCTGTATGATAACCCTTATATGCCTTGACTTCAGTTCTTACAACAACAACAACATTATTATTATTATGTGTTTAAAACACGTTTTAGATGTTATAAAAACATCTCTTACGATACTTTGTTTCTCGTTATTTATATTATTCTTACAATTGATATGTTACTTTTATTAAAACAAATAATCATACAATGTATGAGGTAATGAGGTAAACCGAAAGTATAAATTTAACTAAAACCGTTACGAAGAAAACCATAAAATGCTATCCCATGTATATGTGCGGTCTCCGGCGCGGGAGATACGCGCACGCAGGCTGTCTTTATTTACCTAAGTTCCTTTCTAAATAGTTTTTTTTCCA
Organism: Acipenser ruthenus; assembly: GCF_902713425.1. Lineage (NCBI taxonomy): Eukaryota > Metazoa > Chordata > Actinopteri > Acipenseriformes > Acipenseridae > Acipenser > Acipenser ruthenus. The sequence goes on along the minus strand of NC_081200.1, from coordinate 3,130,284 downwards.
CCGCATTAGTGTGGATAATAGGGCCACTATTACTAAACAGCATATGGAGGGCAGAGCGCTGCTTTGCAAGTGAATGATATGCACGTGTCCATTGTTGGGGATGTGTTTGGAAATGGTGGGCAGGTCCTGAACTTACACATTCCACAGCTTAAAAGTACATGCACTTCATATGTACTGTACAAGTGTTGGCTCCTATTAGGAAGAACGATGTGGGGTTATTTTGCCGTATGCGTTAAAACACACCGTGTACTGCGCTTGCCCGGGCATGCGCAAATGATTTTAGTTCAGAAAACAAGGAAACCTCCATCTGAAACGGGTACGATGTACTGAGTTTGGCCCTTAAAGTTCTTTTTAATATCATTTATTTTCACAATTCAGCAGATTTATGTAACTGATGAGCAACGCATTGGGTTTTCTAAAATTGTAAAGATATACGTTTCTGTGGATGAGCTGCAGTTTGTCTTGTTTGTATAGTGATTTGTGCAGCAGTCAATCACAGCTTTGACGGCTTACTATTTTCTGACGTTAAACGGGGACACCTACCACATTCTAACAACCACTTTCTGAGCCTACAACAATTTAACATACTGCAACTAAAAACATAGGCCTACAATATGCAAGTTCATGAAGTTCATTGGTTAATAGAAAAACATACATCCAAATGTATACTTGCAATTATAAGTAAGCCTGACTATGAATAATAATAATAATAATAATAATAATAATAATAATAATAATAATAATAATAATTTCTAAACACTACATAATCGCAGCACTTGCATAAATGACCGATTATTGATCATTAATCATATTATATAACGCATCCAGGACAGGCTTAAGCACATGTATTAAAAACCAACCAACAAACAAACAAAAAATCCTCTTTAAGAAGTTTGCGAAGCCACACGGAACGGCTGACCCCAAATGGGGATTTATGCTCAGAAGGCAGGCATGCGAGTACTGGCAGGTGGCCGGCTGCATCTGCGAGCCTTTTGTAGAGGAAATCTGTCATTGAGTGCTAAATACCTGTAAATCAGGATTTGCAAAAGAGAAAAGGCAACTCTTTTGGAGCCTCTCTGATGTGTTTGCTCCTGAGTGAGGGGGGGTGTATTTGAAGCACTGAAGGCTTTGCTGCATGCAGATCTCTGGGGATGCCAGCAAGAGGGAGGAAGGACAATGCAACAAATATTATTAATAATAATAATAATAATAATAATAATAATAATAATAATAATAATAATAATAATAATAATAATAATAATAATGACTTTTATTTATATAGTGCTTTTCATTGCAGGAATCACAAAGCGCTTAACAACAGAGGAAGAAAAAATAGAAAAATACATGTAAAACAATAAGCACAATTACAAAAAAGCCAATTGATAAAAATATGTCTTGAGTCCAGATTTAATACACGCCCCTGAAATATGATGGGCCAAGGTCATGCAAAGCCTTAAAGTCAGCATCAGGATCTTGTAGTTTATTCTGAATTTTACTGCTAGCCAATGTAATGATGCCAGGATTGGCGATATATGCTTTGATAAAAATTACAAGACACCTGGCCACGCGACCCGCACGCTCTCTGACCTTTGCCCCGAACATTGTGTTTATTATTTGTTTTTGGATAATTGGGCGCGTTCTGATTTTCCTTGCTTTGGAATGGGAGAGGAGAGGGGCTTAAAGCCTGGAAAAATAATAACGCGGAATTGCCCTTAAAAGGCTGGTGTGGAGGTCTGGCTTAGAAATGAAAATGCATTCTTTGTTATCTGACTACTTTATGCAAAATGTTTTACCCAGATAGTCTTTCCGTTACCGAACAATGCATTGCAAAGCGTGTTTCATTCTGGGGCTTTTATACTGTATAACCCAATGGTTAAACCTTCTGCTATTTAAACAGGACTGGAGCAGTAAAGAAACTGATTTTAGACACAATACTGGGTTTATCTTGATAACGTGTTACATTCCATTTTCAACATTACATTATCCATCCTCAAGACCATTACATTAGACAGTCTGCAGTTTTGTTGGAGAACAGTAGGTTTTAATCTAGCTGAAACAATTGCATGCATCATTTACATTGGATTTCATCAGAGATTTAAGCAAAGGAAGGCTGGAGGTGTTTTTTTAAATTTTTTTTTTTTTAATTTAATGCTATTCCAAGCTAAGGCTGTTCTATGCTTAAAGGAGATTCTTACCCAGTCTAGCCATTCCATCGCTACCCTGTGCCTTAAATAGATGATAATATTATGCATGCCTTCAGACAGTGTCAAAAAGTCAAGGCTGTCTGGTGTGAAGCTGGGCATTCCAAACCAGAATTGTTAATGCAACCCCCCCCCCTTGCTTCAGAACCAACCCTTTTTATTTAAATTAGTTATTAATCAAATGACATTTTCATTTCAAATGTTTAATCATTCGAGCAGCTCTTATTACAATTACTCAAATAGTGTGTGTAATTAATGTGATATGCACCCTGTCTAAAGGTATTTTAACATTCATTGAGAAGCTGCTGTCTAATTCGGCTATATTTTCAAATCTTTTCCTCCAGTCTTTAATAGGAGTTCATTAAAGACTGGACTAAACCCTTTGTATTTTAACATAGACACGTGTCACACAGGATCAATCAGAAAAGTGTCTGTGTAGTTGCAAGAGATCTAGTGAACAGGTACTCTGTCCAGGGATATGTGATTTACGAGATGGTGCTGGCATCTGGTAACAACAGCTCTGCATAGCTGTTTGTGAACTCATGTCACAGCACCTTAGCACAGGGTCTGCTGAATTGAACTGAACACACTATACAGGGAATTGCAATACGAAACCCTTAGAATAAAGTGTAAGAGAAGGTAGCTGCACTGTAACTGCTCATTATAGAGATATTTAGAGCTATATCTATTTCCTTATTAAATACCACATATCTTCTGACTTATTTTTGTAAAAACTGTATAGGAATTTTAGCAGTGCAGAGATGCCAGATGTTAGATGAAATAATTATCGTTCCTGAGATTGTTGTTTTTTTCTTTTTTCTTGTGGATGAGTTGTATTGCAGTGGGGGTTCAAGGGATGGACGCAACTGAAAGTTTCTAAACACAATCAGAAACCCTTTTATTAATGGCAGCGCAAAGGGGCTTGAAAGAAAGAACAGTATGGTAATGTTGAGAAGCCATCTGGCTAATCAGGGAGGCTCACAAGCACTACTCATAACTTCCAACTGGTCATATAAAGGGAACCGCAGCCTTACAATGTCTTAATTTGTCAGATAACTGTTTAAGCACAGTGTGCATTTGTTTTAATATAAAGCAGAATGTGTTGCTGCAATGCTTTTAATATATTCCAACAGTTAAACTCATACACCCTTTTACAAATATTTAAAACATATTTATATATGGAAATATGTCCATAAACCTGAGACCACTTATATGTTTTTTTCATAGTGCAGTAGGGACAAAGATTTTTAAATTCTGCCCACTTCTTTAGTACCATCTGGCCACGTGCCTCTATGCATTTGAATTAGCGTGGGAATGGCCACACAACAAAGAGCCTTTTCACCATCCATTTCTTTCACTTCTACAGCCTGACCAGATTTAGGTTTCTAATTAGGATGAATATCATCGCCACGCTGGGCTGCTTTTCTCTTGAGCAGACAGCAAGCCTGGGCTAAGTTAATTACTGGGTGGTGTGGTAAACACTGCTCTGGACTTTGAAGGTGAACTAGTTGTGTTGCGAAAAAAAGAAGACAACTGAACTCTCTACAGTTTATTATTTCCTTCCATCTGCTGATGAATGTGCCCTTATAAAAGTTTACCACAATAAATGTGCAGTCTTTTTGTAGTTTTCCTAAGCTTTTCCTATGGTTATACTATGCATAGTTTACCATGGTTTGCCCTATTTTTTTTTAAAAAAAATTAGCTTTATCATGCCCTACAACAAAAAGCAATGCTGCTTGGTAATGATAAGCACTGTCTGATCCATGATAGCGGAGCAGTGGGCGTCCTGTGAGAGTTGCTCCATTGAGAGATTCAGCACCAGCACGTTCTTGACCCTGTGGGTCTGCAGTACATTCTGGAAACTTTGATTGTCTAAAATAAAGCCTTGTGATACTTCCAGGCAATGTGGATAATATATCTGCTTTCACTGGAGTACCGTTGTGTCCTTACTGTTTGTGAATTGACTTTTCCTTGGTTTTCAGTCTGGGTCCCTTAAATCCCTTTCTATTATTTAAAAAAAAAAAAAAAAACCTAACTGTAGAAAAACACAAAGTACACTATCCTGGTGTAACTGAATGGAAATACCCAATACAAAGACTGTACCACAGTGTATTTAAATGAGCTCCTTCTCAAAGCAAAGCCTAAAAGGTTTTGGGTTATATGCAGATTATGATGTTCTTCCCTAAGCTGTCCCTAGTGATGTCTGTAAACCAATAGATGTCTTTTCTGCTCATGTGAGGTTTAAAGAGCCCAGTTGCTGTTGATTCTTTCCCACTGTAACGCTGATTGTGTTTGATATGTCAAATCTGTAAAACAATACTTGAAAAACAAAAGAGCTGACATCCACAAAAGACAGGCAAAGACCCTTTGTAATGTACTCCACGCATACTGTATCCACCCTGCTTAATTACTACCAAGTACATACTATATATATATATATATATATATATATATATATATATATATATATATATATATATATATATATATATATATCAATTGATCATCAATTTGTATGGCAACAGTGTAAACAATTGACATATGTATTTATGTTCATATAATTGTGTAAATACGTGTTTAATTAAACTTGGCCCCTAAAAACGATTTTCATATATATATATATATATATATATATATATATATATATATATATATATATATATATATATATATATATATATATATATATATATATATATATATATATATATATTATAAGCCTTTGTGGTATGTCAGTACAAAATCTTCACGGCACTGCAGCAAGTACAATAACAGTATCACGGGCTATTTAAAAGAACCCAGCTGTCTTTACAAGCGGATGAACGTTCAATGAAAACGCCCTAATGTAGTAGCTGCACTCTCATCACAGCACAGTTCAGCACAGGGGCGTGTGCGACACCCTTCCGTCTAGCGACATCTTGCGGTAGTTACAATGTACAACACACTTTTGTAGGTTTTTTCGGCATACATGTTTAGGTCGTGTTTTTCATGGTATGCAATCTATTAAATGATTTGCATTTACTACAGCTTGTTGTTTTTGCAGCTTATTATCACTATTTATTCTGATTGCTGATTGACTGAATGAAAAAGAAACAACACACACAGCAATTCAGAAGATAGAGAAAATGACGCCTGCTCCCCCTTGCGTAAGTAAACAAGAACTACAATATACAGTTCAGTACATCGATTGATCGTTTAAAAATGGTTAGTTCAGTGAATGATACTAGAAAACATTGTTTGCAGAAATATACTGTATACAGTACAGCTTTAGTGATTTACATCGTCTTTATACATAATCGTTCATGTAGGCATGCAACTGCAAATGCTAGAAGTCTGACTATGCATGCGAGTCAGTCTTTTGCAGTCGTTTTAAAATCGAGAGGGTTAGGGTAAGGGCTGTGCGCAATGTTGTTGCTGTGAGAGCGTGGGACTCTAGGCGGCAGTAGAGAGCAAACAAACGTGCCTGCTTGATCATTAACACAGCGGAAATCGACGCAGCACTCGCATTGACAATTCAGACACATTGTGAGCAAGAGAGATAGAACAAAAAAAAACACTGCTATACGCACGGAGAGACAAGAAAACAATACAGAACCAGGAGGTTTCTAATCAGGTGGGTTTGCATTACGTATTTACCATTCTAGAGTATCCAGGGAAAATAACAGGGCCGGTAGTGTTGATAAGGGCTCGTTAGACTTATATTTACTATCTCACAAACAGAAAGAGCGAAGTTTTCTTTTTTTTTTATTTTCTTCTTCTGCTGCAGGTTCACAGTCCTGACAAGGCTGTGTTATCATCTCAGAAAAGATCGAATTGTACGTGTAGATACAAAAAAAAAAAAAAAAAAAAAAAAAAGCTTTTATTTATATGTCTGGCTTGTATTACGAAAAACAAAAAAAGCGAATGCCATTTCATAACGTGGAACTAAAGTACAAAGTGCACTGAAATGTAGGTTCTGTTGAGAGGAGATTCAAATAACCCGATGCGGTGGGAATTTTTTCCCCAGATGTTTTAATTTAGGGCCCGGTTCCGCGAGGCCTACTGTTCATCAGTGTTGCACCAAAGCAGACAGTTTTGCGGTTTCCATCTCGGTGATCACATATACAAATACAAAGCTTTCAGTATTTTTGGTCGCAGTATATTAAACGATAGCTTTTTTTTTTTAAACCAAGTTATTTTCAGCAATAGACACCCACGCTGACTCTACTGAATATAGTCTCATTGATGGCTCCGCCTTTTATTTGATGGGTGAGTGCCCGGTTTTTCTGTTTTGTGTTAATTTTAAAATAGCTACTATTTAAAACAAAAAAAACTCGTCATGGCTTGTAAATTATGCCCCAGTACACTGCGCTATTCGTGTATACAGATGTAGTGAAATTCAATACACATGTAGTGATACAATGGTATGGTGGAGGAACGCGTACAGTAACCAGTTTTAATCTGACTTTTATTTTTAACTGCATTTGTATCACAACTGTAAAGTAGCCAATATGCTACTCGTACTAGTAACTGCGATGTCATAGAAAATAGTAGTTTATGGTTACCTAATAAGACTCCTATATTGCTCGTAAGTTATGTTATTAAAGTTTCTGGGATGAAAATGTTCACCTGATAAATATATTAATATTATCTGGACCGATATGTTTTTTAAACAGAAGACTATGTTGATACACGGTATGTGGTAAGTGCCTTATCTGGAATATACACCGAAAACCAAGTTTGATGTTGCAGGGATTTCAGAATTTGAAGTTGGTTTGTAGCTCTGTCTTTCCACGAATGAAGACTGGGTTTTTACAACAGTGCGAAGACCATTCTAGGTGCACACACTGTGCAGTTCAGACCAGACTAGTCAATATGGATTTGTGGTCATTTAAGGACAGGGCTGTTGGAAAAGAATTATTTACTCTGTTAGATGTGTTGTTTTACCTTTACTGCTGTTCCAAAAGTTGCTGCTAGTTTTTGGTAGTAGGTTCTTTACAGTAAATATAATTGATTGGCATGGTTATTGGTTTATGTGTCGGCTAGATTGAAAAAAGTAATTACTTTATTGATTTTAAGATTTTTTTAACTGCTTTCAAATAGTTTTGTTTTATGCACAGGGCATAAACGCCTCATTTCATTAGTAGCAAGTTTCTTTGATATGCTGAAGATGTGGTGTTACCTGGAAGAGCCGGGTAGGCAAAAGTTTACATGGCTGGCTAATATTATAGGGACAGTATGTGTTTCAAACTCCATTAATTTTGGACTGAGTGAACAAAGTAAAACTTTAAACAACAAACAGCTAATGTATGACCAAGGTTGGTGAAGCGAGGCCTAAGGAACTCCATGTGCTTCAAGTGTCCCAGAATAGAATAGTGATGTTGACCATGGATATAACAAGAAACTGGATTCAGGGAAGTGGTGGATACAGGGTATGCAAAAAGCTCTAAATGAAACCGGGTCATTCCATGCCAACTCATCCAGTGTCGTTGGCTGCCCTTATCCAGATTTTTATTTTATTTATTTATTTTTTTAAATTTCCCCTTCAACATGTGAGCTTGCAAAGGTCAACCTAAAGTGAGAAAGGGACCTTGACCAGAAAAATCACCCGGGTCTCAATTTAGATGCTACCACATTTGTGTAGCACCTCGTTCTACTCGTGTTGAATAGGGCATTTCAGAATAAAATACTAGGAGCACCCTACTCACTTCTGGCAAATTGCAAGACGAGAGGTAATTGAGGAGTTTTATTCTTACTGTTTACCCTGTAGGGGATGTGGGTCCTAAAATGTAAGTATTGCTGTAAGAACTTTAGGAACCAGTCTTCCAAATTCAGTGAAAAACTTTTGGTTTCAAGTCCCACCACTGGTCATTAAACCCCCTTGAAATATGAATTTGTGCTATTGGTACCAAGTTTAGGCCATAATAACTTGTGTGGGGGGGACTCACCCAAAGATATGTTTGGCTAGATGTGAGTTCTACAAGCATCAAGCAAAATATGTTGGTATCCAGGGATTTTGGATTTTTTAAGTTGCATTTGTCAGAATTCGAGCATTGCTTATGGCCATTTTGGTGAGGCTAAAGTACCACACAGTTCTATCCGAACTGGCTATTTTAAAACCCAACTAAGTAAGGTTTTGGTAGTTTCAAATGAGTCAGCATAACAAAGAAGTCCCAAGTCCCATGCAAGTTCATAACCCCTCAGCTCTACGCTAGTACCAGTGGAAGCACACACTGTTACTTTTTCCTCTAGATCAATCCTCAGAGAATGTATAGTTAAAAAAATAGCCAGTTTGGATAGAACTGTGTGGCACTTTAGCCTCACCAAAGTGGCCATAAGCAATGCTCGAATGCATGACAAATGCAACTTCATAAATCCAATAGTATTTTGCTTGATGCTTGTAGATCTCATCAACATCTATCCAAACATATCCTTGGGTGATTTTTTGGAGTCACCCCACGCAAGTTATTACTGCCTAAAATTGGTACCAATATCACAAATTCATATTTCAAGGGGGTTTAATGACCAGTGATGGGACTTGAAACCAAATGTTTTTCACAGAATTTGGAAGACTGGTACCTAAGGGGCTTACAGCAATACTTACATTTTAGGACCCACATCCCCTTCAGGGTAAAGGGTTAGGCTGAAGTTTGAATAAAACTCGTCAGTTACCCCTCGTCTGGCAATTTGCCAGAAGCGAGTAGGAAGCTCCTAGTATTTTTTTTCTTCTGAAAAGCCCTATTCATTACAAGTAGAACGAGGTGCTACACATGATGGTAGCATCTAAATTGCACCCAGAGGGAATTTTTAATGGTCAAGGTCCCTTTCTCACTTTAGGTTGACCTTGACTTTGCAAGGTCATAGGTTGAAGGGGACATTTAAAAAAAAAAAAATGGCTATAATTTCTGAACTCAGCATGTCAGAAAACCCCCAGGTGAATTTTTCTAGGAAAATCCTGAGACGGACGGGCAATGAAATGTCCTTTTTCTGGTTGAGTTGGCGTGAAATGACCCAATATTGATCCTTCACCTGAAGAGAACAGCAAATAACATTTCTAGTAATAAGCCAATGTTACATTACAAAGAAGAGGTGAAACAAGGATAAATTCTAGAAGAGTTCAGAGCCAACGCCCTGTACGGTTGACGGCCACTTTTGATTTAAATATACCTGAAAATGCCTTTGGCTCTTCCAGGGGCCCTGCACATGCATCAATATGTACTAAGGTCTAGCGATTTATTATTATTATTTATTTGATTTTAAATAACTTGGGTCATATTTTCATGCACAGAACACTGTATTGATATTTTGGTTTTGCAATGTGTCCTTGTTACTTTCAAAAATGCTAGCTAGACTGCTTACACCCTCCCAGGGCTGTAAGAATCTCACTCGCTCAATGTGTTCCTGCAGCCCACTGGCTATACTTTGTGCCTATGTGCACACTCGAATGTGCTTTGGCATCTTGCAGGTACGCCAGAATTTGTTTATTAATATCTACATTTATCTCAGAAAATGAAAGAACAGGGATTTAATTAACAGCGTGAAAAGTATTAATGAAAAATGCTGTATGGCAAAAAGCTTTTAAAAAGAGTTTAAGTGTTCTTTGCGTATGCATGGGAACTCACAATGGAGGAGAAATCTGCAGCAGGGACAAAGGGGTGTGTGAACGAGTTCAAAGGTTAGCAACAACGGCAGTCTATCTTCCTGCTAGTGCCAGTAATTAACTGCTTAAGGAATTGCTAACAGCAGAGAGCCTCAAACGTGTGAATTGGCTGTGGAGAGGGGGATATGAACAAAAAAAAGATGTGAGCAGAGTAATATGCTAATTAAAAGGGATGAATGCGTTTTTCAGTCCAGTTTGAAAGGATTGGTTAGTGTGGTCTTTTTTTTCGTTCCGAAAATCAAATGTTTCTTCTGCTAGACAGATGGCTGTAAACGGTTCACTGTGCTGTTTTAAAGTTAGATCAGCAAATTAAAATAAAAGTTCAAAGTTTGACAGTTTTAAAAAGGTCTTGGACATAGAATGTGCTGTAAAATTAAAGGAAGACATACCAAGATACGTGGCTTTCCATTGCAGCGTAACTCTCACAGAAGTTGGTGTTTTTGAAATTATGTGAAAGAAATGTTGTGAGTTAGAAGCATCATGATGCTTTACTATCTGGCATAACCAAACACAGGCTCGAGTGAGCTCCTGGCTTCTTGAATAAGGCTGCAATATCAGCTGTTTCTATAGAATGCCTTTTTATTCTAAATGGTGTGATTGGAGTGAAATATGTTTCCCATGTACTGTACCAGACAGGATGTGTTCCCACACGTATTGAATGCAGAGGCACCGCAAACACCTGTCAAACATTTTGGAATTTGCACAGCAAGTCAGTGCTTGCCTTTTAAACCTGTGCCTGCAGCTGTTCTGCACCTTTCCAGAGAGCACTGTGCATTTTGTATTTGTTAGCTGAGATCAGTAGATTTATCTGATAGTACATTTGTTTTATGAAAAACACTTGCTGTACTACTCTATGAAAAAGCAACACATTGCATTTTGACATTAAAAAGCATCTGTTATCACACTGTGCTTCTGTGGCCATGCTAATGACTTGGTGGACCTTTCTTTATCACGTTCTGTGCTTGTACTTCAGTAGTACACAGATAGGACAGAGAGGATGATAAATGTGAACAAAGACATTTCAGAAATTTGTAAAGTCATGAATGGAATAAATCAAAGTTGATACCCATTACAAAATTTGCTGTAGCTGTCCGCATTTTTTAGTTATGTTGTTGATGCCGGTATGTATGGGTTTTTGAGTTGAAGCACAAAAATGCATTCCAGTTACTGTAAACCAATCAACTTTTTGACTGCTTGTACTGGGTAATTGTAACCCTTGGTTTGTATTTTTTTCAGGTGGATAGAGTGCTGTTCAATAGAGAGGCCCAACTGAAGCAGCAGCCATGCCATTCCCCTTTGGCAAGTCCCACAAGTCTCCTGCAGACATTGTGAAAAACCTGAAAGACAGCATGGCAGTACTAGAAAAACAAGACATCTCGGATAAAAAGGCAGAAAAGGTACCATAACCTTATGGGTTTTATATATATAAAATCTCTATCTATATGATCTATATATATCTCTTTTTAACTACGGTATGTCTTAAATGGGTGTTTAGTGTTTATACAGTACAGTTGATTGACTGTACTGCATGTTTGGCCACACAGATGAGACACTGCAGTGTATAATAATGTACGTAACTGCACTCTATGCCAGATACCCCTTTATCTTGCTTGTCACGCTCACAGCATGCTTCATATCTAAAGATCTTTCAGATGCTGGATGAATCAGCTATGCCCGTCCCAATGGCTACGTACTGTTCTTGAAAGGTGACATTTCTGAAGTACAGTCTGCTATATGGTATAACTAGATGTGGCTTTTTTTCCAGTGTACGCAAAGGACCTGATTACTTCTTTCATTATTATATTAACCACCTTTTTTTTTTTTTTTTAACGGTTCATAGCTGTATTAATGCAGGATTATGTTCCAGTGAATCCATAGGACACAGCCCTCAGTGTTTATAAAGATGGGTCATGTGATTTGTAACCTCTCAAGTCATACAAATCAAGTGCACAATAATATGTCTAGAAACATGTACTTGGTTTAAATCTGATGTTTCTCTGTTTATAGCAATATTGTAACTGAAAACAGCATGTTTGTGTTTGGTTGCACATACAGTAGCTTTTTAAACGTTGTTTAACTTCAGAGCCTTTCTGTTTGATTTAAGATAACTAGAACTGTTGTCCGTTCTTCTAGAAATTAAATTTCCTTTGCATGACTCTTTAATTCCGTTAATTCAAGCAAAAAGATCCTTGTCGGCAATTAAGTGGACAGGAGAATATTTCGTTTAAGTTCAGTTCTTTCAAAAACAAAATCCTCTGAAGTGCTTCTGCCCTGGTCAGACGTCAAACTTTTTAGTATCAATCACGCTGCTGTAAAGTGCTATCCTGGATCATGAGCATTTTAGTGACACTTTTTGTGAACATACAATAAGCAATGTACTGAACAGTGGGAGAATTAGCTATTAGCTCCGACATTCAAGTTCCCACAATTAAAGCTGTTTTGTAGTAATTGCTTTGGCCTGACTATTTAACTTAAGTGAACATTTAAGTAAGTTACTTTGAGACAGCAGTTTCTTGTAATGTGGTGCTGACCTTATTCTTTCTTGATTACGCCCAGCTGTACATTTGTAGAGGTTTCTCGTCATGGGTGCATTGCAAGACATAATTACAAGACTTGGACTCAAATTGTGGAACCTGAAAAGGTTAAGCATTTGTGTATTGTTGTAATGTTTGGTTACAGATACTGTGAGCTGAGTATGTAGACATTCGTTATAGACTTCGGCTATAACGAACCCGGCCTCTGGACAAATTAAAAAAAGATAACGCACACTGTCAACATCCCGGTCTGTACGCACGTGAAGTCAACTCCCTTGTCTTGATAAACAGTGTGTGCTGTTGAACTATGCCTCTGAAATAAAAATAATTTTATGTTGCATCAAAGCTGGAAACTATATTGGTCGTTTGGAGAAAAAAGAGGTTGTCAAAAAGCACTGTTTTTGGCTTGTTCAGCAACCATGCGGCAAAGCAAAACTGATTAAAGAAAAAAACAACAACAAACAAAACTTGAGGATCTGATGAACTTTTCTTGTCAAAAGTTTCATGTCGGGTTGATTTGGAATAAAAAATCAGTTTGGGATTCTTGCATGTTGGATTAAGATTTGGTGCACTTTGAAACAATTCATGTCAGATTGATAGATTGATGTTGAATAAAAGTTCAGTTTCAATTCGGAATTGTTGCTTTTTCGTTTTAATTCTGTAACGGATAGGATAAAGCAAAGGTAGAATACTGCATATGTGAGACGGACAGGTACATGTAATTCTACTTGTATTCACAATCTCATCTCATTCACTTATTCCAACAGTATCATTCATTTTGATTGTCCTTTCTGTATAACAACCCCCGATATAACGGACAAAAGGCTTAGACCCCAACAGGTATGTTATAGCGAGGGTGTGCTGTTTTCTCTTTCACAGACCCTGATTAGCACTAGTCTATGGCAGTGGTACTCAATCCTGTCCCTCTAGATCTAGTCCAGTCCAGGTTTCTCCTCCAAGCTGGTTCTGAAATAGTTACTTTAACCTGCTAAGAGGCAATTAACTAATGTAGGACCTGGTTGGAATAAAGACCAGGACTGGAATAGATCAAGGGCCAGAATTGAATAGCACTGGTCTAGGGTAACATTAGGTCATCCTAGATTAGTGCTAATCAGAGTCTGAAATCACCCATAAAACTATTCATTTTGTAACCTACAGTAAGAAGTCCATTTAATCATTTTGATTTGTTTCAGATTGAAAATCTGTGCTGTATCTTGACATACATTGTTGAACGACTTGTAAAGTGTACTTTGGAAATGTTGCAATCGCGGATGCAAGTTTAAATTGAACAAAATCTTAAAATTCTGTTTCAGTTTGACTATTTTAGTTTAAATGTTTGTATCTTTCGTTAGGCAACAGAAGAAGTCTCAAAGAACTTGGTGGCCATGAAGGAGATCTTGTATGGCACGAACGAGAAGGAGCCTCAGACAGAAGCAGTGGCTCAGCTGGCCCAGGAGCTGTATAACAGCGGTCTCCTTAGCACACTAATAGCAGATTTGCAACTCATTGACTTTGAGGTGAGGTGAAACCCAACAGAGGAGTGGTTGGTCACAGCGTGTTTAACTAGAATAACCTGCCCATGCTGCACTTCGTTGATGCTAATTTCATTGCCAGAAAGGTTTTAGGTTGAGGTACTGGTTTGAAGTAATCTGTTTTAAACTGAAGCCAGTACAATTAAACTCTGCCTTTATTGTAATTCATTATTAACCTCAAATACTTTTTTTTACTTCTACTAAAGTAACCCTACTGTTTTTTAATAATGTTTTCACAGAATGCTTGATCTACCACCTATCTTTTTTTTTGTTTTTTGAGGAGTCAATGTTTTAGCAGTCTCTAGTTTTTGTTAATTTTTAAATATCTTTAAGTTCTATGTTTTAAAAAATATGTACTTATGGGAAGTCTTCCATCTGTTTATTGAGGTTTCCTCTTGTTCTAAATTTTGCAGATGCAATTTCAATATTCTTATAAAGATGTGTAAATATTCTAAGGCTACTGTGCAAACTGTATTCAGAATATAGAAGAAATTGCTGTCCGCCTTCCATCAATTTCAATGTTACATGAAATCCATTGTGGGGCATGTAGTAAAATAAATAAATGGTGTATGACCACAATGTACATGTAGCCTCTCTAGCATACCGTTTATCCAGTCATGATGAAACTTGCTAAAGACATTGTGTAGCACAATTTTATTTAGTGTTTCAGAATCTGGGGATACACAGAGGCAAAGTTTATTTTGCATTTTTACATGTGTGCATACACAGACTGTAGTTCATGGTGATTATATGACAGCTGTTCATGATGTGCCTGTGGCTATTATTGGAATGGCTTAGCAATACCAAATGTCTAAGAACAATAATATTGATAATATGCATTATAACTTTATTTTCTTCTTTGCCACAGGGTAAAAAAGATGCTGCTCAGATTTTCAACAATATTCTCAGAAGACAGATTGGCACAAGGACCCCTACAGTAGAATACATCTGCACCCAGCAGAACATACTTTTCATGTTGTTAAAAGGGTGTGTACAAATGTCTTTTGAAACTTTTCTTTTGATTTTTTTTGTTTTTTTTCTTCTTTTGAGAGGCCTGTGACAAGTAATTTTTTTATAATTGAAATTAGTAAAATAGTATGCTTCAGTATTTTACAGTTAAAAGGACACATTTAAACGTGTAGACCTTTCCAGTTTAGTTTGTACTAATAATCATTAAATGTTTTGAAAACCTCATTTCATTAGCATAAAGGCATTTTTCAAAACGTTGCTTTTGATTTACTGTGTTCTTGTTTTCCAAATTTTATTTCCACTTTTAATTCAGTTGAAACCACAATTTCCTACCACAAGGCCACAATGTCACATCCTGTATTACAGGCCTTTTAAAAACTACATCTTCACAGTCGGAGATCATTTCTTAATCCTAATTCTAACAATTTTAGCTTGTTGAAAAGCCTCTTCTGTAACAAGTAACTATTTACTTCAATAAATGTAAAATGAACAGAAACCATTTTGTTTTAACAACCAGGTTTATTTGTGTCATGGAGGGGGACGGCAGAAAACAAATGCTTTTTAAAATTCCAAGGTATACCTCCAAAAAATAGTTTGTGAATAAAAAATAAATAAATAAAAAAACAGGAAACTTTTGTCTTCATAATTTATAAAGGCAAGTTGTTAATTTTCAGAATTATAGAAAAGTCTCAAAAGAAATCTAGATAATAGGGAACTTCGCATAATCATACTTGACAGGCTTGTCCAGTGTTTGCATCCCCACTGGCAGAAACACATCTTCCTTTTAGTGGTTTACATTATATATGGAGAGCCACTTATCCAATTCTGAGGAAACTTGCTAAGGAATTTCTTTAGCACAAGTTAGTGTCAAAATCTGCCGGAAGATGACTGGATTTCACAAGAGACAGAGTTTTGTTGAACCTTGTTAGGACATTCTTTGGCACAAGTTATCAAGTGTATCATAATCTAGGGGTATATGGAGGTAATCATGTGTAACACCCCTTCATGTTTAAACCATGCTCTGGAGATGCCATCCTCCTTATGTAAGCATCATGGGATGCTTTTTGTTTCTGTTCAACAAAAACTTTTTTTTTATTTTTTTTTTATTTTGATAAAATGGTAGCTGTCTGGTCAGGAGATTTCTGTCTGCTTTTTAAAGATTATAATGCAATCCTTGTTCTGCTGTCCGATTTAAAAAAAAAAAAAAAAAATTATGAAAACTACTAGATGAACTTTACAGACTGAACAATGAAGTTGGAGATTTTTAACAGACCAAACTTATTAACTTTTTGGAACACAGCAGTGTTGCATACAGCAATATTGTTTTGTAAGGGATCTCAGTGTATTTTTTGGTGACACTAGATTTAAACATTGCCTCACTGTTAAGATCAGTTTCATCCATGTGTAAGTAATCTTTTAAAACATTAGCAGTCCGTATGGAATTCCAACTAGATTAAAATTAATTAATTTTACTTCTGTAGTTATCCGAGTACAGTCAGTTTGGGAAATATAGCTTTTAGATGCATGAATTTCAAACCAAACATCACTGTAGCTGTTTAGTGTAATTAGTCATACAGCTATCCAGTCAATCTTAAAATGGCGTTGATTGACAAAATTTGATTCATCAGCAAAAAAGCACTTTTTTTTTTGTATTTAATCCCATTGCCTCTTTTTGTATATTTCATATTTGTCGTCGGACAGTTCACATTGCAAATCTGGGTTTCCAGAAATACCTGTATTTAAAGTACAATATAAATAACCGTTTTTTAATTTTATTTTCTTTATTTCCACAGATATGAATCTCCTGAAATTGCTTTGAATTGTGGTATAATGCTGAGGGAATGCATCAGACACGAACCATTGGCTAAAGTCATCCTGTGCTCTGAGCAGTTCTACGATTTCTTCAGATACGTGGAATTGTCAACATTTGATATCGCGTCTGATGCGTTTGCCACGTTTAAAGTAAGCTAGGGTATTTAAATACACATTCAGCTTTGTTTGGTGCAGACATTGTGTGTGTGTGTGTGTTTTAAGCCTTTTCTACGTGGTTACATATTGCAGTGCTTAGTTTTACTGAAAACATGTACCCCCCCCCCCTTAAATAACTTGTGCTAAAAAAAAATTTCTGGGGCTCCCGAGTGGCGCATCCAGTAAAGGAGTGCAGGATGTGCCCTATAGCCTGGACATCGCCGGTTCGAGTCTAGGCCATTTCACAGCCAACCGTGGAAGTGAGCTCCCAGGGGGTGGCACACAATTGGCCGAGGGTCGCCCGGGGGGGGGGCGGGGAGGGTTTAGGTCGGCCAGGGTGTCCTCGGCTAACTGTGTACCAGCGGCCCCTGTAGTCTGGCCAGGCGCCTGCGGGCTTGCCTGTAAGCTACCTGAGCTGCGTTGTGCTCTGACGCTGAGTCTAAAGTGTGAAAAAAAGCGGTCGGCTGAAAGGCACACGCTTCAGAGTACAGCGTGTGTTCATCTTCGCCGCTCCCAAGTCAGCGCCGGGGTGCTGTGGGTGAGCTGAGCCTAAAAAAATGAATTGGCCATTCCAAATTGGGAGAAAATAATAAAAATAATTGGCAACAACTAAAAAAAGAAATTACGAATGTAATCATTTAAATACTGACATGCAATTATTATTATTATTATTTTATTTTTTTTCAAGGATTTACTTACAAGACACAAGCTACTGAGTGCAGAATTCTTGGAACAACATTATGACAGAGTAAGTAGTGGAAACCAATGGAGGTTCTGACTGCTTGTGTACTTATTTTTAACTTTATATATAATGACAGATTCATTTTCCCATTGTTGAATGTGTACTGTAATCTCTGTATGTGCAATGATGTTAAATGTATTCCTGCTTTTTTCTTCTGTTTCTTTCTTTCTCATAACAGTTCTTTAGTGAATATGAGAAACTACTCCATTCAGAAAACTACGTGACGAAAAGGCAGTCTCTGAAGGTACTTTAACCCTTTTCTTTTTCTCAAGTCTTCTTTGTGGTTGGTTGGCACTTGCCAAAGGACACACCAGTAGGCAGTGGCTGGGCTGAGATTTTAACTCTAGGATCCAGCCTGCTTTGTTTCAGTTCTTCTTCTATCCAGTAGACCACTCTGGTGTAAGATTACGTTCAAAGCACACGCCAGGCTGACACATCTCTGTGTGGAGCGGCAGTCTGTCTCTGGGGGTGAGAAAAGAATACATGTTAACTAGCGCAAGAATGACTATTTAGGTTTATAATTGAGGAAAGATTTTTCCTGTATAACGCTTTTCAATTAATTCAATGGATGAATAAACAAACAGGTTCTGTTGTTAAAGTTCCCATTCTTCTTGTTTTTCAGTTGCTTGGAGAGCTCCTTTTAGATCGACACAATTTCACAATTATGACCAAGTACATCAGCAAGCCAGAGAATCTGAAATTAATGATGAACCTTCTAAGAGACAAGAGTCGCAATATCCAGTTTGAGGCCTTCCATGTCTTCAAGGTACCAGTCAGCCTCTTTTGGAGAATAAAGACGGGAGCAATTAAAGTAGCCTGTTCACGTGTGTGCTTGTGTTTTAATAAATATATTAAAATTGTGTCACTAAATACAAATTGGTATGGGTTACATTTCAGATTAAGGTCAGTTTCACCTGAGGAGAATTGTTGATGCTAGATGTTTCCAGCAGTTGCTGCAATTATTTTATTTATTTAACAGCCACAAGAGGGCACCAGAACCTCACAAAAGTCCTCTGTTTGACTTGTATGACATTGTTTTAACCATGGTGGCGTAACCATTTATTCATCCAATTGGTTTCCATGTTAACAAAAATGATAATCTTACCAAAATCCATACGGCTTTTTATGTGGATAATTTTGTTTCACTTTCCCTTCTGATTTTGTTGTTTTTACAGGTGTTTGTAGCCAATCCCAACAAGACCCAGCCCATCTTAGATATATTGCTGAAGAATCAGGCAAAACTTATTGAGTTTCTTAGCAAGTTCCAGAACGACAGGACCGAAGATGAACAATTCAATGATGAAAAGACCTACTTGGTGAAACAAATCAGGGATTTGAAGAGACCAGCCCCACAGGAAGCATAAACCTTCATTTATTAACCGAAATTACAACCGTGAAATCAGCAACTACTGTTAGATATTGAACATTAAGCACCCTTCAATTCATGAGGAGTATTCCTGCTAATCTGCTGTTCAATGAACATTTTTTTCTTATGTTTTTTTGGGTTCAAGATAAAACTACTGCTTTCTTGCACATTAGAACACAATGTGGACTTATTACTGAAGTATTTAGTTATTCAAGCAATGCAAAACAACTTTTTTTTTTTTTTTTTAAGTGTTTTCTAGTACATTTATTAAAGCGCACAAACAGATTATAGCGTGGGTTTGTAAAGGAAGGGTTCTGGCAGTTGAATTTGAAAGGTTGCATGCCTTTTAAAATCTGATGGTTTATCAGTGTATTTGCCCCTGCTTTCTTTTGCTGAGTGTTGAGCACACCTGTGATCTGTGCTCACCTTAATGCACGCGCATTACAGTATTAAAATAGCTACAAATGTATGCCTTGATTTAAAATTTTAAAAAGATTGTGCTTTATCGTAATTAGATGGGGAACTTGCAACTACAGACTTGTTTTGTAAAAGAAAAAAAAAAGTTTCTTTGTTACAAAATGAACCTTCATGGATGTGAAACAGTCAAACAAAATGAAAAATGTGCATATGCCTTTATTGCTTTATAGAATTATTTGCAGGTGATGAGATTTGACAGTATGTAAGTTGAGCTATTTTGTTTATTTTTATTGAACACATTTTCAAAAAGTAGCGAGAGCAGTGGTTTTTGCAATTGATTACAGCTTTTTACTGGTTTCCTTTGTACATAACTCCTTAGACGGCTCATTTCTGCTTAAGATATGACTTAATTTGTACAGCAGAGGAATGTTATTGTATTAGTGTGTAACTATTAACCTAATATTGAGGGTTTATTATTTTTATTTTTTTTCCCAAATGACTGTGCATATATGATTGAATATTTCTGCAGATCACAATAATGCTGATTTACTTGCAAAGAAAGTGTCATCACTCCAGACAGGTTAACATTAAGAACTAAAACCTTGTCAACTGGAGTCTAACGAGGCTAAAACCAAGGCCAACTGAAGAAGGTTCATTTATTCTTTTTTGAGATTTTAATTGGTCTTCAGAAAAATGTCAAGTTCTGCAGTAGAAAACAATGACAGTGGTTGAGCATATTTCTTTATCGTATATCCTAAACATTTGAGACATTATAAAGATTCCAGTACAATTGTTTGTTGCCTAATTAGTAGTAAGATGCATTCATTTGAGCACTTTAGCAATAATAAGGTATTTAAAATGTCTATTCAGATATATATTCCACAGTTTTGGCTACTTTACTGTATCTAAATGCACATAAAGTTCATAATGAAAATTGGCACGTTTTTACCAGTGTCAAAATCAGTGTCTTCTATATGTGTGAAGTTGTTTTTTCAGCTTTATTTAATACATTTTCTTCAATATGCTTTGTAAAATGAAGGTGCCAAAAAAAATATGCTGCATCCTTTAAGTACATTTTATTTGCTGCCATAAACCTTGTTGGAGAAATGTTAGTGCAACCTAGAGCAAACTTGTAGTTTTAACTTCTGAGTGCTGTTTACAATAGAAATTCAAACTACATAAAAGAAAATCACAAAAGATAATTTCCTGTTTCGTGGAACCCCACTGACATAATGTAACTGAATATAAATGAACAAAATGTGTTCATTATAAAGCCCCATGCTTTCTACCTAGAACTAGTTCCTGAAATGTGAAATAAAATGGTGCAAAAAAGAGCATTATATATATAATAAAAAATAAAATATATATATCTCCTAAGCTAAAACAAAATTATTAAATTGTAACGCTATAAAAGGCATTTCCCATTGCATATATTTATAATGCCATGTTCTGCAAATTAAAAGGGTAACTGCAGAATATTCACCAAACTGTTGTACTGGAGTCTGAAACTGACAAGAAAGAAATGTAGTTTGTATTAAAAAAAAGTCTGCTTTGCCGTTGTGTGACCCAGCAAAAAAAAAAAAAAAAAAAAAAAAGCATTTCATGTCTATTAAGAAAATTACAATTATTGTCAAACAATCTGGCTTCCCAACCCTCCAAAAAAAAACAAAAAAAAAAACAACAAACAATAAATTTTGAATACATTGATCATTCATTTTTTATTCTTATTTGTATTTATTTTCTGTGTTATTATTTTTCATAATAAGATAAATAAGATGTTTGTAGAGGTTTCCAGCAATGTCTTAAGGCTCACGTATTATGGTCATGTGACTTTGGTTTCTGGATGATTGACAACCAGACACTTGGAGACAGTGTCTTCACATTTGGATTACAGCTGTATTCCATTTTACCCAATCAAGTTCCATTATCGGTGTTGTCCAATAAAAATGAACATTTCACTGCCTCCTCTATTTTATACCAGTGACACACACCACACACATTTGGCACACAGTTATAATCTTATTCTTTATGATTAAGCTGGTTCTCGTGATTACAGCAGTTTTGCAACCACATTTGTTGTAATCTCAGGCTGTTTTATATTATTGTTTTAAAATATATTATTGAAAAGAGGAATGGATTATAGATACCAAAATTGTCAACCTTCCCAGAAGTATCCATACATGAAAACAGTGCAGTACTGCATGTCCCTGGTCCTTCCGTTTCACTGGACTATCCTGCTTACTCAAATTGAAACGTATTCTTTGAGGTGATGGTTCTCAGTCTATAGCAGACAGGTGCAATTGTGGCACAAATAACTCATACCTGTTTCTGTAAATGTTTGGAACTCATATTTTTAATTAAGAAAAAAACGTGTTTACACTTACTTGCACCAATGCTTTAGTTCAATGTTGCTGTTATGAATGTCTATGCTGAGCTTCATTATTGTCGGTATACTGACTGTGATTAACTTTGTAGTATGGGCATGCATTAGCACTGATGACATAGTTTGTGCAGTACTTTAGCTATTTAAGGCTAACCACTCAGGTTAATGGTTTCAGCAAATCCAATTAGACACTGTAGCTTTAGGAATGTATGTGGTTTCTAGCCTGGCAGGATGCTGCCAATTTGAAAATACAATTTAAAAGTAATAACCAACCAGCATTTTCTCTGTCTACCCAGATTGTAATTGCAATTGATTAAGTGCCATTTAGAGCAGTCAGACGAGAGTCTGCCTCTTAGCTGGCAGAATTTCTGATTCTAGAAAGCATTGTAAAGCTTCCACTAATTTTCCTAAATTGAAATACATTTTGCATTGTACATTTTATATGTAAAAAAAAAATGCAATTAGGGCAACATGGTAAAAATATGTATTTCAATATTAACTCATTTTCATTAAGAAATAGTTCTGTTGTCAGATTTTGTCCTACATACAGACTATACTCAGTGAAAGATAATCTTTTCATTGCTGTCATCTGAGATTGCTTCTCTTATGCCTGTGTTTGACAGAAATACAATGAGTTTTGGTTGTAAATCTCCCTCCCGACCTGTGAGGGCGCTAAGCAGCGAAAGTAGAGTTCTTTGGATGGGCTGGCCTGACAGTTCTTTCCCCGGGCTGGGAAGTTGGTCAGTCTGGAAGAAGGGGAGACTCAGTTGCAAAAACGTATTGACCCGGAATGGAAATGACGTAGCAGCTGCAGATAGTAGACAGCTGCACTCGTTTACCAAGGGGTCATGCGTGATAGCATAAAAGGGGACAGAGAATCACAATCTACTCCTTCGCTTTGTTTTTTAGACACGAGAGACTGGAAGGACCGGGAGAAACCCCTAAAAACAGAAAAGTATTTTGTTTATTTTGTCACTGTTAGTAATTGTCTTTTGTTTTTGTAAATCACTAAACTGCTAACATGTATCCGGAGCTGTCGGCTTGGGCCAGCACTACCCGGAACAACACTACACCACGAGCACTACTGCACACACCCAGACTGGTGACCGTGTACTGTATTATTGTGGGGTGGATAACGTGTGTTTATTATTTGGACTGCAATCCATTTATTATTGTTTCTTCTGTGCTTTACAGATTGGTGTGTATTGCCGGAGGTTTATTGTTTGGTCGCCAGACCGGGAGTTATAAATAAAAGACCTCCTTTTCCAAACGGATTACAGTTTCCTGCTGTGTGATTATTTCTGCACTGTATCACCTCTGCACCTGTTTCCAATCAGCAGCCACTTTGCCACACCATGGCACGACTGTGCTTTTCTGTGCTTTTACATTTCTGTTCATTCAATGCAGAAAACAGATTTACGCACTTTACACACACTTGGTTGAGCTCTGCTGGGTTTTCTCGGATTTCCCACATCATGCAGGTGTCACAGATTACTGGCTTGAAGACCATGTTAGTTTTTTGGGGGTTTTTTTGGAAGTTTAGTTTAGCTTCTGCAGCTGTCAACCTGCTTTCAAACTGCATCTAACTGCTCTGTACTTTTCCACAACTGTACTTATCACACGCTGTCGCTGGGAAGACTCGTGATCTTGTTCAGCCAATCGCAGTACTTCATTTATCAAAGTCATTTTATAATATATATATATATATATATATATATATATATTATTTGTTTATTTAGCAGACGCCTTTATCCAAAGCGACTTACAGAGACTAGGGTGTGTGAACTCTGCATCAGCTGCAGAGTCACTTACAACGTCTCACCCGAAAGACGGAGCACAAGGAGGTTAAGTGACTTGCTCAGGGTCACACAATGAATCAGTGGCTGAGGTGGGATTTGAACCGGGGACCATGACATATGACATGGTTTATTTAGATTTCCAGAAAGCTTTTAACAAAGTCCTGCATAAAAGATTAGGGATTCGCAGTAGGGATTCAAGGAAATGCATGCACATGAATTAGGGAGGGGTTAACATGTAGAAAACAGAAAGTACTTATTAGAGGAGAAACCTCAAAATGGAGCGAGGTAACCAGTGGTGTCCCACAGGGATCAGTATTAGGTCCTCTGCTCTTCCTAATCTACATTAATGATTTAGATTCTGATATAGTAAGTAAACTTGTTAAATTTGCAGACAACACAAAAAAGGAGGCGTGGCAAACACTGTTGCAGCAGCAAAGGTCATTCAAAATGATCTAGACAGCATTCAGAACTGGGCAGACACATGGCAAATCACATTTAATAGAGAAGTGTAAGGTACTGCACGCAGGCAATAAAAATGTGCATTATAAATATCATATGGGAAATACTGAAATTGAAGAAGGAATCTATGAAAAGGACCTAGGAGTTTATGTTGACTCAGAAATGTCTTCATCTAGACAATGTGGGGAAGCTATAAAAAAAAGGCCAACAAGATGCTCGCATGTGAAAAGTGTTGAATTTAAATCAAGGGAAGTAATGTTAAAACTTTACAACGCATTAGTAAGACCTCATCTAGAATATTGTGTTCAGTTCTAAGAAGAGCGACCAGAATTATCCCAGGTTTAAAAGGCATGTCGTATGCAGACAGGCTAAAAGAATTGAATCTATTCAGTCTTGAACAAAGACTACGCGGTGATCTGATTCAAGCATTCAAAATCCTAAAAGGTATTGACAATGTCGACCCAGGGGACTTTTTCGACCTGAAAAAAGAAACAAGGACCAGGGGTCACAAATGGAGATTAGATAAAGAGGCATTCAGAACAGAAAATAAGAGGCATTTTTTTACACAGAGAATTGGGAGGGTCTGGAACCAGCTCCCGAGTAATGTTGTTGAAGCTGACACCCTGGGATCCTTCAAGAAGCTGCTTGATGAGATTCTGGGATCAATAAGCTACTAACAACCAAACGAGCAAGATGGGCCGAATGGCCTCCTCTCGTACGTTCTTATGATCGTGTGGTAATAATTGGCTTACCACACGGCTATGACATCATATAACAACTTACATCTGAAAATGGTTAATCAATTCACGTTGACTTTATCCTTTTCCCATTGAAAAATTAAAACCTACTACAAAAATAATAATAAATACATTTCCCAGTGCTGCTGGGCAATGTCCCGCCTTCCTGACCTGTATTTATCATTGATTCGCTCAGAATACATTAAACCCGTCCTAACAATGGAGTGACAGCACATTCCTACATTTCTATTGGAGACTCCGCTTGCGAGATTTAAAACGATATAAGATACGGAGGATTTAAAACAGAATTGTGGCGAAATGTACAAAAATGCCTCCACACAAAAACCCCAGAAGAATGTGCCCGTGATCAGAGGGATTTCGTTGTGGAAGACAGCAAAGGAAAGAAGCTACAACTTAAGTGTGCAAGTACTGTCGAGTTACAACTATACATCTTTTGACAGAAAAAGAAAGCTCAAGCATTTTGGAAAGTAGCCGAAAACACTAATTTCACACAGTATCTCAAAAACGAAAGCCCTGAAAAAAACGATTTACATAAAACTCGAAAATAGGTAAAAAAAAAATAAGCACCGAAGTAATACAGTTAATAAAACCCAACAAACAGAAGCCCTATATATATATATATATATATATATATATATATATATATATATATATATATATATATATATATATACGGTATATATATATATATATATATATATATATATATATATATATATATATATATATACGGTATATGCAGCAGAGGCACCTACTTATTAAACTAAATATCGCCTTATAAAACTGACAAGAGAGTATGCAATGTTTAAACGCAACAGATACATCTCACCACTACCCTCCAACTTCAGAAGCATATTTAAAACAAAATTAAAATCTCTCCTGCTCTCTGCTGACACAACCGTTGGGCTTTTAAACAAGGTCGGGTTCGATGTCAAGTGCAGTGCTTGGCTGTGTTAGATGAATCCTCCCTCAGATGTGGGAAATAATCTCTAAAATTTTACTATAAATTGTCAATGTTCAATGTAATGTTTATGGCAAATAAAAAAATAAAATAAAAATATATATATATATATAGAGGGACTGTTTTTTCTTAGTGGAAAGATACATAATATATATATATATATATTTTTCCTTAAAAAAGCTATTTTGTGCAATTATTTTCAAGAAAAAAGTGTAGCCATTTTATAAGCAAAATAATTCCACTCTAGGGTGTGCGGTAAGACAATTCTTACCGCATTTCCTGGGTGGTTGGAGGTTTATATATATATATATATATATATATATATATATATATATATATATATATATATGCGCGGTTTGCTGGAGATTTAAATTGAATTGAAATATTTGCTTAGGCTCACGAAGCCTAATGTATCCACAGCCAAATGTATATGAAGTGTAAGAATTGACAGGCTGCTTCATTACAATTCCGGGATTGTTGTTTATTATTATTATTATTATTATTATTATTATTATTATTATTATTAGAGCTCTTTATTAGCGGATGGTGAATGTGCTGATTGCTGATTTCTTTCTAAAATGTTCTTGACTCTTTAAGGGGGGGGCGCGCTTCCGGCAGATCAGCCAGGAAGCAAAACTCGGGAGAGTTTGGACAAGGAAAGGAGGGGAGTATTAGTGAAGGCTCGACCTGTATTTACCGTAGCGAAACCAAACCAAATTACCAGAACATCTAAACATTCAAACACAGAAATGGGGAAGATCACTTTTCAGCAGACTGGTGTTTTACAGAAATCTGAGAAGGATGAAAAAGATGCGGATAAAACCGAGATACTAATACCACTTCAGCAACAGCACGTAAGACTGATACACTTCCTAATACGTACATTGGATACAAAGTGATTTGTATTATCCCGGAATATGAATTATTGTTATTATTTTCATAACAACCTCGCCAGATCTAAAGCGTTGGTTTATAGCATCATCCAAAAATAATAATTAAAAGAAAAAACCTGTAATGTAAGCGTTGTTCCATATGATGCAATGATGACAATCGCTTACCAGAAACAATAGCAGACAGGAAAACAATTCTGTTTAATATATAAGGCGTCCGCAGAGGAGCGCCTTAGGTCATGTGATTAAAACATCGGCTGCTGTCGTGGATTTATATATGTAGAACATATGTTACATATTTTCATCAGCTCGTTGACTAAACAATATGGTTTGGAGTATATGCGTGACTAAAGGTTAGGTTTTGTGTGTTGTCTTTGCAAGCACGACGCTATTATGTAAAATGATCTTTACAGTAAATGTGAAACAGATATAGATAATAATAATAATAACAATAAACAACATTGTTTCTCGTGTCTTTTACAGATACTAGTTGTAACTGGACTGCTTTTTTACAGTATATTTTTGTACAGATTATATTTGTCAAATGTACTGTGTTTCACACTTTTTACATTATATTGTGCAGTGAAATTATGTTGTTTTTGTATTGGAAAATAACACATTTGGAGCTGAGGTGAGGATATAGGCTATGTGCTGAATGAATGGAAACATGTAAACCTGTGTTAAAGTATCCTGTTCTTTACATGTAGAGATTGTTTAGAAAGGCCAAAGGAGAGGGCAGGGCAAGACAGCCTTTGTGCCTGAAGTCGAAACTACATCATAGGCAATGTAAAAAAACAGGAAAGACCGGCTTGTGACAAGGTACACAAGTGTAAACCATGGACGCCTGTACAAAACATGTTTTAAAGCAGATGACGTCAACCGTGCTGAAGTACAGCGCGGTAAACAGCCGGTGTGGCACGGCTGATGTCATCAACAGGGTTTCTCTGTGGTGAGTCATGGAATACAGAAGGCGAAACGCGCGCTCTGATTGGCTGAAAGATCCTGAGCAGTTTATAAATTGCATTATCTAGGTAGTGTGGTTAGGGTACAAGTCTCCAGACATTTCTGTGGCTTTTTCCATATCAAAAGAGTGAGTTAATAACAGCTGCAAAGAAAGATTAATGGGAGCCATTTGAACGGAGCAGGGTGATAATGTGGTTTGAAGTGAACCGTGTTAATCAATGTACACGAGCATTTAAAAATATTTTGCAATAATGCTTGGAAAAAATGTATCATGAACAGCAAGCAAAAATAATGTAGGCCAAGAAAAAGATTCACTATAGTAGATACAATACAGAACATTTGTGGGGTCCCAGCTTGCAGAAACTGCATAGGCAAGACATCCAGGACAACAAATAACCTGCTCGTACCTGCGACTGAGTTGTTTCTTGTTCGCATCATACCGTTAAAATCGCTGCGTTCCTTTGAGAAAGATCTCCATCGCTTAGTTTCTCAGCTTCTGCCTCTAAAAACCCTTTCCCTGCTTCCCCGTTAGAGCACAGTTTCTTGTTCTTGCATTAAAAGCCCTATTTTCTGATTTTATGAGCACAGAACCTGTGGTGGGTGGCGTCTGTGCTCCCTGCTGTTCTGTAATTGAATGTTTTATTGCAGGAGGAGCTGTCTGTCCCGGTGCGCACCAGGAAGGCCGCTGTCAATGGGCTCTGCTGCATGACCTTTGGCTTGGTTGTGTTAATGTCAGGTCTGGTGTTGGCATCCATATATGTCTACAGATACTATTACATCAGTCAGGTAAGTGACATCCCTTAAGAATGCTCTGGGGGCACAAATTACAATTGCATGCCCCTAGTGGCCGTTCCTAATACAACCTCACTTCAAAAATTCAGCTTTTAGGAGTCTAATCAGTCTGAATGATTACGCTTTCCTGTTAGGCTACAATCCATATTTTGGATTTTTAAATTATTTTTTTAGACACTGCAACAGCTTGTAACTCAGGCACCATTTTTGTATTGAACATTTTAATACTATAGTGCTACTTTAGATGCTACTTTATTATTTCGTGTTGTGTTTTCACACTGGACACATTAATTAAAGCCCTTCATTTTACTGGACAAGATTTCAGGTGTTTATATATTTTTACATGCAGCTTTTTATTTTAGCGTTATAACCTACACATGTGGTTTTTCATGATGTAGTTTTGCACTGGACACTGCAGTTTTAAAGTTTAATGTTTGTTTTGTGAAAAGATTTTACTAAACAGTGGACATACTGCAGCAGCTTTGAGTTGTATTTGAGTAGTCATTAAATATGTGAACTGCACTTCTGGATTCTTTAGCGTGACTATGTGCTGTGCTCTACCTTTGAATTTTAATCAAGCCTAATTGTAAACTTAATCTCTCTACCTAATGTTAAAAATACTCCCTCTGCAATAATGCCTGTAATTTTGCCCCTGCCTGAGTCAATAAGTCTCAATTATACCAAATCGCTGTGAATGCATGCATTGTTGTGATGGCATTGGCATTGCTAAATCGTTAACGTTTAGCCACGTCAAAATAAACTGAAGTTTTAGCAGTTTAATGCATTTGATTGAAATGTTAGCCTGACTTGCTCACCTCAGTTTTGCACGGGTGGAATTCTCAGCCACACTAATAATATATGGCCCTATGGGTGAATATGACCCTGCAATATCTCGACTGTTCTGCTCTGTCTCTTCATTCCAAGCAGTTTCCCCGGGAGAACTTGTTCCAATGCAGGGTCCTGTATGAAGACTCTGTTTACGCCCCCTTCAGGGGACGGCAGGAACTGGAGGAGAGCGTGGAGATCAATCTGGAGGACAATTACGAGCAGATTAACGTCCCAGTGCCTCATTTCGGAGGAAGTGACGCAGCAGACATTATCCACGACTTCCACAGGGTGAGCAGGTGTAATGGTACCACACGTTCGCTTCAGGAGGAACTGCAAACAGCGTTCTGCCGCTTCGCCATGCTGTTATGCATGTGTGTTATTTGAACTCTGATTCAGCACTATGGTTTGTCTACGATAGCTACATGATTCACAGCCTTGCCAGTTAACAAAATACCACATTGCTTTAACCTCTCATTATGTGGTTAAAGAAAAGGGCTTGTAACCAGGACGTCCCTGGTTCAAATCCCGGTTCAATCACTGAGTAATTGTGTGACCCTGAGCCAGTCACTTAACCTCCTTGTGCTCCGTCTTTCAGGTGAGATGTTGTTGTAAGTGACTCTGCAGCTGATGCATAGTTCACACACCTGTAAGTCTCATGGATAAAGGCATCTGCTAAATGAACTAATAATAATAATAATAATAATTTGATATTTGTGTTCATGTATTCATTTGAATTTATGCTGACATGCTGTTCCCCTTTACCTTTTGCCTGTGGGAATGCTTTGTGTTTGTTCCCATAAATTCCTGTTTCTAGTTGCATCATTGTGTTCCCTGTAGCTTGTTCTGTAGCCATACCAACATTTAGCAATTTGGTAAAATAATGTATATAATATATACATTGCCAAACATTCTTGATTGGCTAGATAAGCAACTGTATTTGTGCCGATTGCCTAACCCTTTATCTGTGTGCAACAGTACTGCACCTTGATGTCATTGCAGCTGGTCAAAGATTTGCTGAACAATTATATGTGATGGTTTTTGCAGTCACATTTGCAATATTTGTTCCACTTGATATTGCAGTCTGGCTGACGGTGAATGTAAAATATTGAGATCAAACATTTTCTAAATAACAATTAGGAAGAATAATGTAAATGAAATATTGAAACAACCAAAAACAGTTCCAGACTAATACTAAACTGCAGCTCCAGCTGATGAGCCAGTAAAAATAAAACTGCTGGAGAGAAAGCTATGATGCTCAGGTACTGGTATGATGTCCCCCATTCATTTTGCAGTATGCATTTTATTTGTCTTTCAGGGTTTGACAGCTTACTATGACATTGCATTGGACAAGTGCTACGTGATAGAACTGAATACCTCCATAGTGATGCCACCACGGAACCTCCGGGACCTGCTGATTAATGTCAGGGTAGGTTCTGAGTATGAACAGTGCTAGTGAAACATGGCCTGAGCTGTGAGCTATTCTCAGAAGGTAACAAGCACAGGAGACTGCATTACTAAAGAATATAGTGAACCAACACCAAGTCAGTATGTCC
Source organism: Acipenser ruthenus (assembly GCF_902713425.1). Lineage (NCBI taxonomy): Eukaryota > Metazoa > Chordata > Actinopteri > Acipenseriformes > Acipenseridae > Acipenser > Acipenser ruthenus. Next base: position 3,099,530 of record NC_081200.1, on the reverse strand, counting down.
TGGTATAAAAACAATTTGGGTTAGGGTTATGGTTAGGATTAGGGCTACTTTCTCAAAGCTATTTACTATTCATTTTTCAGAAAAGGAAAAAAAAAAGTACCCACTATACTGAAAATAAACAAGTTGGAAATGTAATTTGTGAGTAGAAGTTTTAGAATGAGAATTGCATTTTTTTTTTTGTGGCAATGCAGATAAAATCGCTTTGAAAACTTGCCTTTGTGTATCTTTCCCTTGAGTAACATGTTCCCTAGACAGATAAAAAGAATACTGCAGTTGAATCATTTAAAAGGTGTCTTTTTTCCCCAACACTAAATGAACCAGCTTGTTGTTAATATGTGTTAGTAATAGCAGTATTTGAGTTGTTATGCATGATTCATTGTACCCTATCTGATACACTGTGTGGAAGTGCCACCCCAGCTCAACAATGAAGGTGGCATGTCTTACAAAAAAAAAGATAATTGCAAAGGTGAGCTTGGTACAGCATTGAAACCCACACCACTGTCTTCACAGAGGGGAACCTACCTCCCTCAGACCTACATCATCCAGGAGGAGATGGTAGTGGTGGGACAGGTCCTCAGTGTCGAGCAGCTGGGGGTGTTCATTGACCGACTGTGCGGCGGGAAGGAGACCTACAGGCTGAAGCACAGGAGCAGCAGACGACGTAAGAAACACTCACTGATTAGCTTGTGCAGTCTGCTGAAACAGAACAGAACTAAAGTGTCCCTGTTTGATGGGACACTTTAAGTTGGGCCAATTCGGTGCTTCAGTTTTCCATTTCTTTCCACAGGCATTGACAAGCGTGAGGCACGAAACTGCCACAGCATCCGTCACCTTGAGAACACATTTGTGGTGGAAACTCTCATCTGTGATCAGGCCTAAGGATCTTTGCAATGAGTATCTCCCTGCTTGACACCACTTCTGCACACTGTAGCCATCTCTTCTTACATGTAAAGCTGAACGTTCACTTTAAGTGTCAAACTGGCCCTGTTATGATGCTGTACTGTACAGCTCCAGTTTATCTTTGGTAGGTACTGAACATGCACGCCTTTTCCTGTACTCTTAAACTTGCACCATCTATTGCAAGGCTTGTATTTATACAGTGTGCAAAAATAAACCCCAGAAAATGTCACAGGACTTTTTAGACTGCCCTTTGGTTAACACAATTAGCAAAGTGTCATTCAGCGAGATGAGGTTAATATAATAACAAGCAATGTAAAAAAAAAAAAAAAAAAAGTGTACAGATTACAAAAGCATTGTTTCCTGTTCAATTAACAGGTTTCTTTCTGTTTTAATGCATAGCTCAGGGATAGAAATTATACCCCCATTGCATAGCAGTTTGATGCATTCCTGATTTTACTAGGAGTTTAATCACACACCTCAGTTTGTTACCTGTACACTGTGGCTAATCAAGTTTGTAGCCGATTTTATCTCCATCCCTGTAGCTGATGACTGAATGCATGTAAAAGAGAATCAGAACTCAGACAATCTGCTGTAAGTGGTTAGGTTGCCTTGCAAATATGTACCTGTGATTTACAAATTACCTGTAAAACAGCTGCAATAACAATCCAGCATGCTTACAGCCAAAGTGCAGTTTTTATTTGAATATATATCTTTATAAGGAGAATCCTAAACTGTCTTTGAATCCCGTTGATGCTGTCACATTACCTCAGCAATGCTGTCAGTTCTTGTATAGCCAAGGGGAGAATAGCTGTACACATTCACCAGTGTTGTTTAAATTTAAGCCTTGCATCTACTTTGTAAGTCAACTAATCTTGTTCGCTGGCAAATCATACGTTTTTTGGGTTTTTTTTTGGACTGCATGTGTTTATCTCTCCAAATCCTGCTTTCTAAATCTGTTTTATATGACCATGAAAAGCCTTGGTTCTGTATTTAACTAAAGTAATTGCTATCATAAGGGAACAAAAAAACACTGTATGTCTATAATATGGTCACCTCTTAGATTGTATATTTCGTTTGCTAGTAAGGTGTAGTTATGAATAAAGGTGAAACCACTTCACACTGTGCTTCGTTGTCTTCCTTTAAGCTGCAGCTGGGTACTGAAATGTATGTTGTGTGCATTCATATCATTTAGGGAGAATAATGGGCATCATGTGGAATAAAACAGGCATTAGAGGGAAAAAATGTCAAGGTCTTGCCATGGCCAGCTTTTTCTCCTGACCTGAGTCCAATAGAATATCTGTGGCACCAAATCGCCAGTGCCATCCATAGGAGACAACCGCGACCATCCAACTTTCGCCAGCTGGCTGCAGCTGCACAGGAAGAGTGGCAGAACATCCCATCCCTTTGTAATGTTTTCATTTTGACAGTGTGTCACGTTTCATACTAAAAACTTCTCGTGATTCTTTGATCTGTATTTTTGTTCTCATTTTCTGTGATTTTGTTTGATATCTATGTTTAAAATATTTGATTAAATCCATTAGACCTGAGTGTTGCGTTTCTTTTGTGCATCAGTATAGATTTTCCATATGCAGAAGTTTGATACTGGTGGTACAAAATGCAAACTACGAAAATGTTAAAAGGTTAACCAAAATAAAGCACTTTGTTCTCGGTTAAGGGGGAAGTGAAACTTGCAAAAATACACACAAACAGAGCATGCACAGCTTGGTAAAGTACCATAAGGGAAGGAGCCTGTACATACAAGCAGAGGAATGCAATGGAGCACAAAATATGTACAGTCCAGCTGCATTTTTTGAGAAGTTTCTAAAGTGCTTTGCAGCATGCATTCTATATTAGTAATGCTCAGTTAGCTATGCTCCCCTGTCATTCTATTCATCATATTATCCATAAGCAGAAAGCATAACTCTGGCAGTACTCTCTGGGTCACATTAAGCATTCAATAATATATTTAAAAACATGCAGTGAAAAAATAAACAACAGTACAGCCTCTATTTGAAACCTAAAAAATACTTTCTACAACCGCTTTCCCTTTAAATACAGAACCTCCAGTGCTACACTAATAAATACATGAGATTGCAGGTAAAATAACACATTTTCTGTTAAACAAGGCAGAGGAACATTGCACACAGCTAGACAGGTTAACAAGGGGCTCAGGTAACTGCTGCCCCGATAACTGAAGTTTGGATAATCAAGGTTTTAATCTACTAATCTACCTAATCTGATATTTCTGAGTGAGACAGCAAAGCTCATTTGGGTTAAAATATAAGAAACAGCTGTTTTGTCATTGCTAATTGTAATATGAAATAACATGATCAATACCTTTTCTCCTGGAGTAAAATGCTAATTTAGTTCCCATGTAATCACATTAAATACAATTGATATCACTTTTAGAAGCAGTGTACATTAGCTCTCACTGTATTTACAATGGCGTCTAATGCATCAGTTGTTGTTTTTGTTTTGTTTTTTGTTTTTTTTAATAAGCTTGCAAATAATATGCTTACTGGTCCTGTAATACTGTTTTCATTGATGTCAGCGGTGTGTCCTCATGCTTTTTCTTCCAGAAAGCATCAGCAGTAAAATAGTAAATGATGGGGTCCAGGCAGCTGTTCATGCTGGCTAAGCACATTGTTATTGTTTGAGCATTAAAGAAATTGTACTGGAGGTACTTCAGCTTATGTAAAGCATACAGTATGAATGCAACATGAAAGGGCACAAAGCACACAGCGTACATGAGCAGATTCATGATGAACATCCAGATGATCTTGTGCTTTTTAAACACGGTGGAGCTGACCTTGCGAGTGTGCAGAGTCTTTATCACCAGCACGGTGGAGAGCGTGATGATCACAAGTGGAACGATTATTCCAAACCCTGTTATGAGACAGAGTATAATGAATCCAAATCTCCAGTTTGTATCAGAATAAGACTCAAAACAGCGGGTGACGTTGCAGGCGTCTTTATTTGTCCCGTGGTTCAGCGCGATGGGGATGCCTAATGCCAGAATTAACAGCCAGACCGTCCCACAGGCCAGTCTGGCAAACCCTGGGGTTCGAAGAGCACGGGACCTCAACGGATACACGACAGCAAGGAACCGGTCCAGGCTGATCAAGCCGATGAAGAAGGAGCTGGAGTAAATGTTCACTGAAAACAGGGTCCCTGGTATCATGCACAAGGCATCTCCAAATGGCCAGCGAGTCGTTGCGAAGTAGTAGATCCTCAGAGGTAGAGAAATGATGAAGAGAAGGTCAGACACTGCTAGGTTGGCCATATAAATGGCTGGCACAGAATTAAGCCCCAGTTTTCTGAAGAAAATCCACAAAGAAATCCCATTTAATGGCAAACCTAGCACAAGCACAATGCTATACACCAACGTAAAAAGGGGGTATCTGAAATAAGATGAGTCAAATGGTGGACAAGTCATGTTTTCCATTGCTATTGCTGCGCTTGGTTATCTTCAATCTTAAACGTCTCTTCTCGGGCAGTACTTGAGGTGCAGTGAGGGTTTTGTGAGCTCTTGACAGGAAGAGGGTGTGTGCTTCCTCTTCAAGTGTTTCTGATCATTAATGAAGATCTAAGTTAATATTAAGATAATGAATGTATCTATAAGGAACACTTACAACTGTTCCTTATAGATACAAACCTGCAAGTGTGTAAGAGACAACAGCATTGTTAGCAGAACACAAAGTGGAATATTTTGACCCTTTCATTTATCATTAGTGCTGTCACCAGCACAAACATTATTACAAATCCATTTTTAGTGGTTAAAAATAAGGCATTTATGAGGGTTGCAGCCACTTCAAGCTCCAGGTTTTTATAGCAGCTTATAGAAAGCCTGAGAAGAAAAAGCTATTCTGTCACTGGTGCTTAAAGGGTTAAAAAAAACATCTCTATGAGTTCTAGTGGAGGAGAATATCAGACAGTATTGCTGTGTGCTAATAGCATTGCTGTGCTGGGTGATTTGTGGTTATGTACAGCGTCTTAATCAGAGCTGCCGTTCTACCGAGGTCAAACTTAGTTTCATGCTATAGCTGGCAGTATTTATATGACTGCTTGGTATTTACTATTCAACCTCCAAATCTATGTTACATGGCAAACCAACTAAGAAAAATAAGGCGCATTTTGTACTTTACCCAAATTTTTACGAGCATCAGCATTGATGATGCAAAAAAACAACTGATGAGAGCTTCAGCTGGATGGTTATGTATCCTTCCACTCAGAAAAAGTAGTCCCGAGGACTGTTTCATTTCGATATATACAGTATATATATATATATATATTATTGCTTACTGCACAGTCATGGGATCTTGCTCAGCCACTCACAATGTTTAATTTATCCAAGCCATTTCATAAAGACCAGCAATATTAAAGCTGGGTATCTGCTCAGTTAGGACTGACGGACTGTTCTCACCCTTTTGCCTGAATCCTGCCGACTTCACCATCTGTAAAATCTCTGGTTTAGTGGATCGAACGCTACAATGGACTTCAGTAAACCTGGTCTCCCCAAGCCCCCCAACCCTTGGCCATTAAGAAACCAAAATAAGAAAGCTTTGGGACTACGGAGTTAATAAAACAACAAACAGGATCCTCATCATCTGATAGACAGGAAAGATAAGAGTGGGGCAGAACACTCAGTTATCAAAGAGGAAATGGTTTTTATTGCAAAAGATTAGAGAAATTACACATTTAGAGAATTTACACAAATCTAATTTTAAAAAAAACAACCTCTAAACAAACTAAATGGAAAGTTATTTATTATTAGTGCGTTGTTTCCTTCTTGTGCTAAAATATGTGCTTATCACAATCTGAAGTAAAAAAATCTTTGAGACCCAAAGCAGTGAAATCTCCAGTTCGTATGTGTTGCAATATATACATTTTTGTTAAAAAAAGGTCAGAGATTCAGAAAGGCAAGTTTTTTTTACATGAACTAAGTTATAAGACCAGCCCAGTAGACAGAACAGTAATCATTCAGTCTTGTGTAAGAAGCCCACAGTTCTGATAGAACAGTAATCATTCAGTCTTGTGTAAGAAGCCCACAGTTCTGATAGAACTGTTCTGATAGTTCCACAGAAGTCACTTAATCATTTATATTCATACAGTGCTCTGGACCTTCTCTACAGGCTCTGCTCCACATTGCATCTTGCTGCTCGGAAGATTTTGCAAACGCATATTACTCTGCTTGCTGACTGAGTCTGCTGCTACTGTCACAGTCAGCTCTATCTTTTTTTTTTTTTTCTTCAAGAAAGCATTGGTTGTGAAATAGTACATGACTGGGTCCACACAGCTATTCACTGTAGCTAAGCACAAGGTAATCGGTAATGCGTCATAGAATCTGTGTGCTAGATAACCATTTTTATGTAAAGAATACAATATTAATACAATATAAAGAGGCACAAAACACACAGCATATATAAGCAAGCTCATGACAAACACCAAGATAATTTTCTGCTTATCGAACACAGATGAGTTGATCTGTTGACTGTTTAGTGTCTTTATCACCAATACAGTGCAGAATAGAATGATTATGAAGGGAATGACTACCCCCAATCCCAGTGTCACGCTATAAATAATAAGTGCTGGTTTCCATTTCCTCTCATCCAGGCCATCAAAACATTGAGTGATGTTGCATTCATCCAGTTTTGTCATGTTGATGAATGCAAAGGGAATGCTGAATGCAAGGGTTAGTAACCAGACCGCCCCACAGGCCAGTCTGGCAAACCCCGGGGTTCGAAGAGCACGGGACCTCAACGGATACACGACAGCAAGGAACCGGTCCAGGCTGATCAAGCCAATGAAGAGGGAGCTGGAGTTAATGTTCACTGAAAACAGGGTCCCTGGTATCATGCACATGAAATCTCCAAATGGCCAGCGAGCCGTTGCGAAGTAGTAGATCCTCAGAGGTAGAGAAATGATGAAGAGAAGGTCAGACAGTGCTAGGTTGGCCATATAAATGGCTGGTGGAGAACGCAGCCCCAGTCTTCTGAAGAAAATCCACAGAGAAATCCCATTTAACGGCAAACCCAAAATCAGCACTAAGGAATACACTGCTGTGTACAGAGGGTATCTGAAGTGCAAAGTTCTATTCAAAGGACAGTTTGTTAAATTTGCCATTGTGCCTATCACTCCTGAGTCTTCAGACATCTGTCCTGTATGTGCCAATGTTCATTCACTCTACGGCATATGCTCCAAAGAACCACAATGACGTGATAAACTGTGCATTTCCTTCTGGTTTGAATAAACTAATCAGATTGCTGTTTGATCTTTGATCAAATAGTCATTTGCTAAATGGCATGCGCTTCAAGGAGGAGTAGCCTTATACCAGCACATCAGTCTACTTGGACTGGCGGCATTGGGACAGCACCATTCCCATTTAGAGCATACCTAGAATCTTCTCGCCTTTCTTTTCTCAGAAACATTTTGCTTGTAAATTATCAAGATGTCAAACAGAAAGGCTGCACTTTACTGAGCTTGACATTCACCACCCCCCCATTGTGGTTATACTTCCTTTTCCTGTTCTGATCATTAATCTGATAATTCATTATTAAAATGTCTGCAGAATGTACATGACATTTGTGTGGAACTATTGTAGGCAGTTAATATATTCTTAAGAGCAATAAATTAAAGGACCTCCAAAAACTGTAGGGGATAAAGAGATACCTTCGATAGTCAAGATCTCGGTGGGACCTCTACAATAAACAGTGTCCTATTATAATGTACAAACCCGTTTTAATATCGCTCTCTGAAAACGATGGCAGATTTACACGTTACAACAAGCCAAAAATAGAGCACATTCCAGACTGTTCAAAGTTCATAAATCGTGTTTGTTCAACATGAGCGAATGACTCAATACTGGGAATCTCTTCTTAGAAAGATGGTATTTATTAAGCATGCAACAAAATAAGTTTGAAAATCACACAAAACAGTTACACAATTAATGTCACATTAAAAGCATTACAATGAGAACTAAGGTTTAAAACAACAATTTACCAAAGAAATATTAGTACATACTGACACAACAACAAGGGTCACACAATACCTGAATAGATATTTTAGTATTGTATTGTTACCTAGCCTGGCAAGCAGTCACTTTCAGCTTTATGTTACCTTGTGTTTCTCCGAGTGTCAGGGCCCCCAACCTTGATGGATAAATACTGAAAACTGAGGGCTCCAGGTGCAGTCTTGTAGTTTCTTAGAGTCTGAGCGAGCAGGGATCAGCGGTCAGGGGATAGCGCAGGGGGCTATCGCAGAGGAAGAGGCTAGCGTAGGGGGGTAGAGCTGGGGAGTAGAGTTGGGGAGTAGAGTTGGGGACTTAGATTAGAGGGCTAGAGCTGGGGACAAGGAGCTGGGCTAAAGCAGGGGGCTTTATACTTTTCAAACAAAGAGATTATTTGAATTTCCCGCTGCATGCTCCGATTGGCTATTTTGTAGCGAATGGGCTTGCCATCTTGATTGATTGCTCCCCCTTCCTCTGTTTGATTAGTTCTTTATCATAATCTGGAAAGGGGAAACTTTTAAAACGTGCATAACTTTTGCTAAATAATTCAGATTTTATTCTGAATTCCCGTTATTTTTACCATAAGAAATTACATTTCTTTAGACACCGAACATGTCGGGTTGCGACTTTGGTTGGACATTGCCAACAGTTTAATTCTCTTAGGGATTTATTACCTGGGTTATTCTATACTTGTTAGGCAATTTAAGAATAAAAACGCTTCCATCTTGTACTCATGGTGGTATTAAATCAATATGATGTGAAATTTGTCTTAAATCTCTAAATCTTTAAGCTATTTTTCTCTCTTTTCAGACTCCAATGCTAAACTACCTCTCTCACTAGACGGGTTAATTAAATCACAGAGAACGGTTTTGAGTAGCCTTTTGTTTCCTGAGTGCCTGGTGCATTCAAGGTGTTCGGTTGATCGTTATCTCTAGGCAAAGCTAGACAAATTAGATTAGAGTTCATTCAGTGTAGATTCCTGATACAATATCATAAGAACATAACATAAGAAAGTCCATGACATTTGCAATATATTTGAGATGACAATGTCTATAGAACCTACAACTTCTATAGTTTGTTCATTTCATTGGCACTTAATCTCTCTATACAAGATATCTTAAAAATCAATCACCAGAGTGAGCCTTACTCCTATGGTAAGACTTTTGTCACTTGAATAGGAAGTTATTTTGTTTCTTTCTTCATGCGTGCTGCATAAACAAATGCCTCCAAGCCGATTGGCTAAGGAGCTATTGCCAGGCTTTTGAATGTGGCAGTTTTGCAAAACAGCCACATCTATGCAATTTGTGAATTCGCCATGTCAGATGAAGGTTTTGACAGAGAGACAGGTCTCTAGAACTCGTGCTAAAGAATGTCCAAACCAAGTGATCTCAATTTGATCCGTCCCAGCAGTTCCTTATAATCACAATCACACAACAAAGTAATATTTGTAATTATATATATATATATATATATATATATATATATATATATATATATATATATATATATATATAATGAACCTTTTGATCATTTTAGGTCAATTACATATTCATAAAAGGAAATTTTCAGGGGGAAAAAATCTAACTTTATTATATTTTATCTGGAAATAAAAAAAAAATTATATAACCACTTTAATGGGCATAAAAAATTTAAAAAGTAATAAAAACTGTATCCTTATTAAAAAAATTTAATTTGATTTAAGTAAGGCAACCCATGATTATGTTTGAATACTTTTCATTTTTGTAAGATGTCTTCAGGGGAAGGCTCTTGTGCTTGTTTTTGTTTTGTATGCTGGACATCTGTCACTTTGTGCATGCGTCCGCCACACGATGTATTGTGTAATTGTATTGTTTATACATATTTAATAATAATAATAAAAAACTTCAAGTAGGCTACACAGGCGTTTTGACAAACTCGGGTCGATAATGACACGCAACGGCTGTTGTACGTACTGCATCCGCTAAATCAGCATTAATGCTCCTTGTGTTTCTCCCAGTCGTGTATTTATTAACATTACAGTCAATGAATTCAATACCAGAAAAGCTCGTGCTTCCTTTTAAGTGGCGACTTTTTTGCCCTTATGCCCCATATTTTTTGGGGGGGAAAAAAACATATAGCCTAAATAAAGTATTAATTTTAAAATACTTACATTATACACAGTAGTTTTATATATTTAACACATCATCTTATATCCACCTGTGCGGTCCCAGGCCCAAATATATTGCAGTACTGTCGCAATAATAATAATAATAATAATAATAATAATAATAATAATAATAATAATAATAATAATAATAATCACGATATATACTAGTATATTTTTTTGGAAGAGCCTACTAAATAACATAATAAGATCACATATGTATGCTCATATATAGTTGAACTTAGTATATAGTCTGCCTTATGTAAACTTAGAGACCGTCACCTTAAACCACTCTGTAAAGGAATGTAACACAGTAACACACATACTCCACCAGAAGCATGTGAAAACCTTACCTGAGTTAGGGATCCGTGTGAGAATCTCAACACCCGTTCAACCAGACATCCAGACAAAAACTACACGAGTTATATATCAGACAAATATGATCTTGATAAAATACAACATCTACGTACTTTATTATCGGCTAGCTTTCTTTGTGACGTTTGCTTTTATGTGGAGCAGTGTCAGAAAACCGATAAATTAGAATCTCTCTGCGGCTTTTCGTAGGCGGCCCCGATAGCACGGGTCAGTTTCTCTGCTGGATGTAGAACGACTCACGGTACGCAATGAACGAAAACTGCAATTCGTAGCGTCAGTTACACAGGTGGTTCAACCACAGTTCTTGGATCACGTGCAAGCGATAGCTACCTACTGTTCAACGCTTTCACAGGCACACCTGTTTCTATAGTTCTTCAGTAGAAAATGAAATCATAATACTGTGGATGATTGACATTACTTCACAATTTCTGTATACAAAAGACACATGTTATTCCGCCATTTGCTTTTTTAACCATAAATTTAGCACGGAAATTATGATCATCATTATTAGAGCAACTATGCTAACTTTAGCAAACATTGATTTGTGTTTGTTTCACACCAGTGTAGACTGTTTACCACCAGCGGTACATTGTGGTTGCGTCGGAGTTCTGCACTCCTTTACTCTTAGAATAAAGCAAACAAGAGTATTAAAATCTGCACCCCTTTTTCTATATTGAAAAATAGCAGCAATAAAGGCATGTGCAGTTTTCACTAGACGTTAAATAGTTCCATAGTTCTATTAATAAATTATTCAGAGGGTTATGCTTTGACATGGAAATTATACATACTGTGCTAACTGCCGCGTGCACGGGGCAAGGCAGCAGTAGGGCTGGTAGGTGACGTAATCATGGACAAAGACTTAAACCCGATATACGCTCCTTACAAAGGAGTCGGCTCTTGTACAGCGGTATCGGCGCTATGCTTTAGTGCAAGAGGTCCCGGGTTCGCGACCGCCCTCTGCCTGTGTGTGGATTGCCTCGTCCTGTGTGATGCGCCTGCCTGCATTACCCGAGATCGCTACATAGCGAAGGGTTAATGAGGGTTCTAATCTATTTCTTCAGTCTTTTTTGCTTCACTTTACCACCTGGCCAAATTACTTACTTTGTATACAGCTGCAGGGGAAACCAAGGGTTGTGTAAAAAAACGTATTTACAGCGTCCACAACAATAGAATCAGTATTTTGTAGAGTTATTTTCAGTTACGCGGATAAAAAGTGGTAAGCAGCGCCTAAACAACCTAAATAACTTCCACTTAGAAAGCACGGAAGTGCCCATTCAAATCTGGTACGTTATGCTATTTTTGGTCTTTTTCAGCTTTTAAAATTTAATTGCAGCCACAGCTGTCTCTCGAGATGCCTGCTTTCCCTTGGCTTCCCCATTGCTGATACACTGACAGCCCATGTCTTGGAGCAGCCTGCCTACATTACTGCCCTTGCTGCTGTGGACCCTGCTCTTCGTGCACGTGCCTCTTCCAATGCTTTCTAGAGCTGCAGGGATCACACGGCACATCACCTGATCAACATGTGTTGCATCTGTAATTCACAACGATTCCAAATCCAATCATCAGAGAGGTCCCAATAAAGTGTCCAGGCCAGGCAGTGTATGTTAACTAACCCTCCAGTCTGTGTCCTGAAACATCAACATTGATTACAGTGGTCTCATTATATATATAATCTAATTTTATTTCTTCTGAAACTACTCATTTTGGGTCATTCATGTTCTGTTTATTTTTTGGAGAGAGAGAGAGAGAGAGAGAGAGAGAGAGAGAGACAGAGAGAGAGAGAGAGAGGTGCTATTTACTGCAGGAAATATGCACTACTTTGTAACTGCCAATTCTTTAAAAAGATATGCTTTAAAAAGGAATATAGAAATGGTTTATGCATGCTGTGCATTGTGTAAAATAGTGGTCAGACGGCTTACTCTGTCGCTTCCTCACTATGTAACCTTGTGGTCGCATTGAAAAAATAAACTGCTACATACCATATGCAAATGCGGGGTTGGGGAGAGCAGAAGTGGTTGTTGCTCTTCCCAGAAATGCAACTTCGTTTTTCAGTTATTATTGAAGCTTTCTATTTAAAATAAAGCTGAATTAATACGGCTCATTGTTCCCCAATCCAACTTGTCTGGTTCCAGTTTTGCCAAATTATTTGACTGTTTTATTATTATTATTATTATTATTATTATTATTATTATTATTATTATTATTATTATTATAATTATTATTTAATAAAAATTGAACTGGAGCACATTTTCTTATTACAGCAATGAAAATCGGCCAGTTAGCTTACCTTCCCTGAGCTGAGAATTTTTATATTATTATTTATTTATTTTTCTAACTTTTTTGTAATTTAGCCTGCCACTAGATGGCAGCAGTAGTCAGCAATGTTCTGTGTAGAAGCCTGGTCATGGTCCTCTTGGTCCTCTTGGTCTTATTTGTTTCCAATTACTCACTACACATGCAGCAGCATTCTCTATTTAGTGCTATTTAACTTGTCCACCAGAGGGCAGTAGTAGTGAGAAAATTGTACTCTTTAACCCCTTTCACACTGGCATGATCTACCCGGTTCTGAACCTACCCTACGCGATTTCACACTGCTTTTGATAAAACAGGGTTGACCTGCAAGTAAGCAATGCGCGTATCAATGCCCAGGAAGCAGCTTGTTTCAGATGATTCCATCCAAGCTTCGCTGGATTGAACCGTCAGCCCAAATGTTGATTAGAGAAAATTAGATTTGCTTTGACTGCCCAGTATAAGACCACTTCATGTGCAGCAGGTATTAGGGCCCCTAGGCTCTACATAGAGTCTGTGCTGTGCTGTGTCTGTCCTAATACTTGTTGCAGATGAAATTCATTTAGTTGTAAGAGCAACGTTTATATATTTTGGATAATGAAGAGAACATATTTACAGATTTGTTGTTCTTTTACAATGTAGCCATGGTGTGCCAATATAATATTACTGTAGGTTCATTTTAGTGGTTTAACAATTACACAAGTACAGTACATTCCAATTAATTGCATACGTGATAATTGCATATTCCTGTTAACTTTAATTAAAAAAAAGTGAAGCACATTAAAATTGCACATGCAGTAGATTCCTGCGAATTGCATATCCCGTGGGCCTCACAGTTTTATGCATTTAACCAGAATAAGGAACATACATTTTCAAAAGAAATGTACTTCACAATGGTATGCAATGTTCAGGTAAAACAATTAAATGTATTACACTGTACATGCTACTGATAAATGCATAAGCTGCTTAATTGCATAATGCTGTTAAGCACCTGGGCAATGCAATTAACAAGAGTCTACTGTAATAGGATTTAATATGATGTGCCTCTGGTATGTAGAGTTGGATTTCAGTGCTACTTGCATTAATTGTCTCAATACATTCAGTATATATTGAACATTTCACCAGCCAAATTGTTTGTGTTTAGAATTAGAAAGCCCTCATACTAAATATTTTTCCTAGAGGTATTAGGGATAGTTGTAAAGGTTTTCTTGCATTCATCTCGAGGTTCTTTTGGAGGGGGTCTGGCAACAGTGACACGAAAAGCAGTTCAAATGTAGAGGAGTGAATAGAACTGTTGAGCTATATGTGTAAGTATGGATCACTACTTAACTGGAACGTTTATCTAGACTCTAAGGACCGTTTGAAGGAATTGTGTTGTTTCTTCAAAGCTGATTTCGATGTGTTATTTCAGATTTCTCATTCACAAAACAACTGTTTTAGGGAAAAGTCACCGTGTATTCTCAGTTTAAAAAAAACAAAGAGAAATCATGTTTATAAGCACCCCTTGCTAAAACGATCTTTATAACGGTCGCTAGGGTTTGAGAAAAGTTTCATCTTAAAAGCTGTCCCATGTTACAAGGTGGTTTTGTTGGTGCAAAGGCTCAAGTGTCTGCACCCAGCACTGAAGAGAATGACACAGGCCTCATTTCTCAAACCCCAGCGACCACCACCGCAGACGAGAGACAATGGGTTAGATGGAAAGTGCCAGAGCAGTGAGTGAGAGGTGGTACTAGGACTTGTGGTTTTATTACAGTCCTGTCATTTGTATGTCTTTGGCCCATGGGCTCACTTTCTGAAGCATAACAGTGGGCAATGCAATAGAGGCACATCATATTGAATCCTATTACAGTAGACTCTTGTTAATTGCATTGCCCACTTTCTGTGCCTAGTGACTCAGACAAAGAGTACAGGAGTGCTCAGTGTCTGTATTAATACGTTTAAGGTGTCACAGTCCACATTTATTGTAGATTGTTGTAGGAGAACTCAAAATACTTCCCTTTCAATTTGAATATAAACACTAAAGCAATGCAAGGTGTATGGCTAATAAAAGTAATTCCTAGATGCTAAATTCATACTTTGAATAAAAACAAAATGCCACTTGTAAAGTCCACGCAAATGTGATTTCTAAAATACATATACAGTATATATTTTATTTATAAAGATAAATAAATAATTCATTTTTAAATGAATACATGTCCCTTGCATATCCACACTTATATCAAACACAATTTTCTAAAGCATGTTAACGTTACCATTTTTTTTGACAAAATAAGGTAGTCCAGTGTTATGCAAGGGATGTAACACAGAGCTGTCCAGGGGTGGGTGTTATACAAAATGTGCACCTTATAATTCAAAAATTGGCATTTGTAATTTTAACGTTGCTACAGACAAGAAAACTGAAGGATGCTTGTAATTTACAGTATACTCTTGAACTGAGATGGGAAGTGTGAATAAAACGATCAAAATAATCATGTATGTCGAAATATATTTACAGCTGGACACATCAGTTATAGTCATGCATAGTCATGCATTTCTTCTTTTCAGGCAACATGCAAATGACCCATTGCAAAATGTGATTTTTTTTTTTTTTGCATAGTTTCCAAATAGGGGTTGAAAACAGTTGCATGATCATTTTCCCACCACAACAGTCACAGACCAGACAAACTATCTTGATCAGCTGGTTGTAATTACAGTACTTTCCACAAAAGATAATGCAACCGTATCATACTTCAGTAGTTGAGGAAGTATTTCTGAAACTCAGGGTCCTCCTGAAGGAATCGGTCAAGCGAGTCTCTTTTGTAACAAAGTAATAACAAAATGCATCTAGACAGCAGGTGACGTTAGACAGACACATTGACACCTGGACAAACAGACTTATGTTTTGTTTTGCTCTGCAGTCGGTAATGATGTCTCCTCTAACCAGATACTGAAGGAAAATCCCCAAATGGCTTGGCGTGAAAGAAACCAGAAACACAAGCAGGTTGGCGTAAATGATCAGCACACAGGATCTGTGGCTCACACTGTCCCTGTGGGAGTTCTTTTTCTGGAGGGTCTTGATAATCTTCACGGAACAGACCACCAGGACCACCATGGGGATGATGAACCCGAACAGCTCCACCGCGATGATCACGGTGGGGTTCCACATGGTCTTTGAGAAATTGTGAAAACACCTGATGTTGGCGTAGCTGTCGCTGTGGAAGTCGTACACGGGTATGCTTCCCAGCCACACTAAAACCCAGATTACGGCGCACGCCCAGAATGCCTTTGCCGGAGACCTTAAGGTTGTTGCATGGAAAGGGTGCTTGATGGCAATGTACCGATCCACGCAAATGCACACGATGGTGAAAATGCTGCCGTACATGCCGACAAAGTAGAGGGTTTCCAGAAACATGCAAAAGGTCTTCTGCATGGTCCCTGTAAAGTCTATTGTGGCGTGGATTTTGAAAGGCAGTATTAAAAGCAGGAGCAGGTCCATTAGCGCCAGGTTGGTCATGTAAATAGTGGATTCTGTCCATTTCTTTAAAACCCTGCAGAAAACAATTAGAGCCAGTGCGTTCAGGATGATTCCCACAATGAAGACGGGGATGTAGACCGCTAAGTGGAGCGAGTGTACAAGTGCGTTGATGGCCTCAAAGGAACAGTTCTCCATGGCTGAGCTGAAACACAAAGCACACAATCAGGGTTCAGCAGTAACAATGCGGAACTCTACCAAGGCTCAGGGACATGCTATATAGAATCACATTGTTAGAATAGAACCACCTTCAGTTGCTCATAAAGGTTCCAAACGTGGAGCGCTACGGAACTCCTAATGGTTCTAACAGTCACTGTTTCACTGTTCCATGTTGATCCCATTCCACAGTGGCACCTTGTGTAGTCAGTATGGTTCTTTAGAACCAAAACACAAAAAGGGTTAAATACAAAGCACATAGGAACCATATGGTTCTATAGACTGTATAATACATACAAAAGTACTAGACAGTATATTTCTATGTGAAATACTAACTTCTTGCAATGATGTTATCTGTTAAAAAAAAAAACAGTTTCTGTTAGTATAGTTCATGTAATATTTTATCTATAAAAGCATCAAATTCTCTGGGCAATTTTATTAAACCTTTATTTTACTAGGAAATCACATTGAGATTGAAACCTCTTTTGCAAGTGAGACATAGCCAAGAAAGGTAGCAGCAATACAACAATACAAAAATACAAATACAGAAATAAAATACATTTAAAACACAGACAAGTCATACTCAATATAATAAACAATCAGTTAGTGACAATCAATTAGTGACAGGTGTAATCTGATGTAAGCCAACAAGATGGAACCAACTCCCCAGTAATGTTGTTGAAGCTGACACCCTGGGATCCTTCAAGAAGCTGCTTGAGGAGATTCTGGGATCAATAAGTGACTAACAACCAAACGAGCAAGATGGGCCGAATGGCCTCCTCTCGTTTGTAACCTTTCTTATGTTCTTATACTCTTATGTAATCAACTACTTAAAACAAGCACAACTCTCAATTATGAGGCTTACTCTTGAATTGTACTAAAGTTATTTGGGACTGCAAGTTAAGTTCAGATTGTAAGTCATTCCAAGACCATGGAGCAAAATAAGCAAATGATCTTTTAGCAGCCTCAGTATGCACTTTAGGAACCGTAAAATACAAAAATGAGTGCGATCTAAGACTGTAGTTACTACAAGCAACTGTAAAGTATTCATTTATGTATGGAGGTAGCTTACATAGAATAGCCTTGTATAAAAAAATATACCAGTGCTTCAACCTTCGCAATGCCAAAGAGGTCCAGCCAACCATAGCCTTTTTTTGTAACTACAGAAAAACAAGATTTGAGTCTATACAGAAACCTATCATGAATTTCAGGCTTTTTTGCAAGATGGTTAATATGGGCCTTGAAATTAAAATCCAGCCAAATACCCAGATACTTCTAGATGC
The DNA here is from genome assembly GCF_902713425.1 of Acipenser ruthenus. Taxonomy (NCBI): domain Eukaryota; kingdom Metazoa; phylum Chordata; class Actinopteri; order Acipenseriformes; family Acipenseridae; genus Acipenser; species Acipenser ruthenus. Next base: position 3,081,867 of record NC_081200.1, on the reverse strand, counting down.
CAACTAACTCAATGGCTTTGTTATCTAAAGTTATACAAGTTGAATCAATAGTAGCATTTGTCCTTGTAGCAGAGAATACCATGGCTTTTGTCTTACTAGAGTTTAAAAGAAGCTTTAAATTAATTAAAACTCATTGAATGGAGTCAAAATCAGATTGCAATTTTTTAATTGCCAAATAAGAAGAGGGATTACATGAATATAAAATGGTATTATCTGCATAGAGATGGGACTTACAGTATTTAATGTTGTCACCGATAGTATTAATATATAGGATAAACAATAACATTCCAAGAATTGCTCCTTGCGGAACACCCTTATTTAACAAAACAGGATTTGACATCAGATTTGCATGTTTAACAATCTGTGATCTATTAGTAAGATCATTTTGAAACCATCCAGCTGCTTGCAATAATCTTGTATTGGGTAATGCATGATCAACTGTATCAAAAGTCTTGGAGAGATCAATAAACAGAGACATGCCAGTTGATTTCTTATCTAGAACCATTGTGATGTCATCCATGACTTTCAATGCTGCAGTCACTGTACTGCGACTTGACCTGAAACCAGACTGCATATTGCTTAAAATATTATTTGCATCCAAATAACATTTCAATTGATTTCTGACCAAGGATTCCCAATTTTTTGCTAAAATTGACAAATTGAAAATTGGTCTGTAATTATTCAAGTCAGATGGATTTCCAGCTTTTAACAGAGAAGTAACATAAGCCGATTTCCAGACATTAGGCAGTTCATTGGACTCGATTGAAAGGTTAAAAAATATAAGCAATAACCACAGCAGCTGTTTTTAATAAAAACGAGTCTAGGCCATCAGGACCTGCAAGCTTCCTATACTCAATAGCTTGTAGAGATTTTAAGATAACAACCAAACGAGCAAGATGGGCTGAATGGCCTCATCTCGTTTGTAAACTTTCTTATGTTCTTATGTTCTTAACCTGAAAAGCACGACATTGAAAACTGGAAGAGCATGAGGAGGATAGACTGTTGCTTTCTGAGTTGCATAAAAGTTCAGAATTAGAGGCTTCATTACTTTGTTCGTCAGAAATATGATCTGCTTTACAAAACTGCTCATTAAAAGCATTCAACATAGTAATTTTATCAGAAAAAATAATATTAACTTATACTATTTGCTGAGGAAGACCAGATGCTTTTTTGCTGCAAAGATGTAATTGTTTTCCAGAATTGACTATGATTATTAAATCTTCATTCTTAAGTTTAAGATAATAATCAGATTTGGAATTCTTAATTAAAGAGGTACACTTATTTCTTTGAATTCACACCAATCCTGTGTATTTTTGGTCTTTCTAGCTATAGCCCAACACTTGTTCCTTTGGTGAATACATTCAGCAAGATCCTGAGAGAACCAAGGATTTTCTATGCTTTTAATTCTGAACTTCTTAATAGCAGCATGTTTATTAGCTGTTAAAATAAACTGCTGTTGGAACATCGACACAGCATCCTCCACTGTTGAAATTAATAGAATTCTAGCCCAGTCTACACTAAGATCATGTAGAAATGCCTGCTCAGATAAATGTTTAAAACAACGTTTAAAAATAATACAGGGATTAGATTTTAGTGTCCTTTACACATGCCATATTACAATGATCACTCAGATCATTTGAAAAAATTCCAGTTGCAACATATTTATGTACAGAATTTGTCAACATAACATCTAGTAATGTATCGTAACCAGGTGTTTTTTTTATCATTAAGTCTAGTTGGAGTATTTATTGAGTCAAATTTAATGCACTACAAAGTTCTCTAAGCCCTTCTGATTTTACAGTAAACCAGTCCCAGTTTAGATCACCAACTAAAATCATCTCTAAATGAGTCAGTTTAGATCAAACATCTGATAAAGTTGATAATTACAAAAGCTATTCCTCTGAAAAGAATAAAACAATTGTGACCATGGAAATCTAGCTACTTAGTAGCAGGGAGGGGCAGTAAAGCTAGTGTAGTTTCTTGATGGTTTTATTCTGTTAAAAACATTTCTTTATCAGGTCACTGGCCTTTGCCAATGATCTTGCTTTGTAACAGGGTCCGCAGAATGAAGCAGGAAAACATCAGTATTTTGACAAACCCTTTTTAAAATTTAACAGTGGTGCTGTGCACAGACTGGCCTGCTACAGAGTGACTGTGAGTGAGCTTTCATGGTTCTTATATGTGTTCAATAAGCACTTCCTTAAAGGGTACATAAGGACCTTTTTATTTTATTGTATTACATGTTCCCATGTGTTGCTAAAACTGTTTACTTAAGGTGTCTGTATTCCCGTGTACCAGCAGACCTCTGAGAACTACATTTCCCACCGTCCTCCTGCTCACTGGTAAATCCATCTTAGATACATATGTGAGCAGGAGGATGATGGGAAATGTAGTTCTGAGAGGTCCATGCAGGTACATGGGAAACCATCTTGAAGCAGGGAATGCATTTTAAAAAGTGGTCAAAATGTAAAAAAAAAAACAATACACACACCTTATGTAAACAGTTGTAGCAACACATGGGAACATGTAACACAATGCTTCCATTGAATAGTCTTGCGTGCTAATGCATTTCCCTAATAGCATACAAATCTATAATGAGTTTGTTAAATATGAGTTTAGCAATATATCCTCATCTCTGTTACCCTCCCTTTCACTAACTCCAGTGCACGCAGTAGTTGTATTGATACGGTAACTGCAGTGGAACCACAAGAGAGTGTAGGTAATGCACCTCTTATTTTGAAGCGTATTCAGTGTTTTATTATGCAGATTTACACAGAGCCCACGTATTCAGAGTCTTGGGTTTCAGCTCAAATATTGTGTGTGATGGAGCTGGAAGGGTAAAGCATGCATTGTGGTGGGCACTTGCCGCAAGGTTTGTCTGCTTGACAGGTTTTACAGAAGTAGTTTTTTATCCCTGGGGGGGGGGGGGGGGGCGGTTAACCACCAGAAGAATCAATACAGAGTTCAGGAGCTGCACTATGCAGATCTCATACTGTCCACATTAATAAATACAGCGATGGCCAAAAGTTTTGCATCACCCTGTAGAATTAACTAATTTTGCTTCGAATGAAACCTGCTGAATATTTTTACTTTAAACATATTGAATTACATACATGTTGTAGTTTTCCATATACTTAACGAATAATTGACAACAATTGAGAAATGTGACATGAAATACTGTACTACTATTACATGTCTTCTGGTAGACTTTTGCGATTCATTTTGTGGCTTATTTGATTATATGATGTTAAATAAAATATCTAAATTATGTTCAGATACGTAGTTTTTTTTTTTTAATTATGTCTCAATCTTAAAATTCTAGGTGATGCAAAACCTTTGTAAAGTTTTGCAGTAAAGCACACAAGAAAAACAGCAGCTGTTTTTTCTTAGCACAGCCTGTTTTATTTGAAAGTAATTTAAACTTGCATTTAGGTGTAGCTGCGTTTCCCTAAATTGTACAGAACAGAATACATGTTGACTACAGAGAACAAGCTAACCACTAGTTCATCTTTAGGGAGGCCCAGGGCTTTGTTTAATTTAATTAAAACATAAGAGAGAGAGAGAGAGAGAGAGAGAGAGAGAGAGAGAGAGAGAGAGAGAGAGAGAGAGAGAGAGAGAAGGGGGGGTACGGTAAAGCTTTTACTCAAGAGTCCTGCGATTTCAGAAATACGTAGTATTTTGAACTCTGTCTTTGGTTTTAGTAATAAAATGACACACGCAATACTTTCTTGTTTCTGTTGAGTGGGTAGCGAACACTTGACTCGGTTACTCTCAGCATTTTAAATTATCTGTTTACTGTGCTTTAAGAATTATAATTAATTTGGAAATTAGAACTGCCAGTGCATTTTTTCTCTGGACGAATTTAATTATCCTCTCCAGTTCTGTTGCAGTATATTAATCTGATGCAAGTATACCTATTATTATTATTATTATTATTATTATTATTATTATTATTATTATTATTATTATTATTATTGATGTTAATAGTATTACAGTCTCCTTTTATAAATTATTCACCCTTGTTAAGATGTAACACTTTAAGCTATTATTAATATTTATTAGGGCTAAGAAAAAAAGGACGACACTAAAAACATACAAAGAAACCCGTTTAGATTGACTTCAGATAACTACACACAGTACTGAACTGTGCATAACTAATCCAGTCAAAAAAAAAAAGATCTGGATTTTCTGTTGCTACATAGTTACAGAATTATTATTATTATTATTATTATTATTATTATTATTATTATTATTATTATTATTATTATTATTTTACCTGAGATTCCCCACAGAGGCAGATAATGATATTTGCATGGAATGCTGCTGAAGGTTCATAGCTGTGCTGGATCTCTCATCTGATGGAAGCAACTTGTCCAATAACCATTTCCTCAGAAGAAAAGAAACATTTAAATTGGAGGTTACAGAGTTATGTGACAGCGCCACTAATATGTGCGTCGAAGCGGCTTCTGGTTTTATAACTGGTTGTGATTGATTGATCTGTCACAGATTGTCACAAAGTCTATGCGCGTCCAATAACCACTTCCTCCTCCTTTTTTTTTTTTTTTTAAGAAACTGGAGGATGATTTTTCTAAACTGATTTTAAACCTTTTAATGATCAGTTCTCTTGTTTGCTCTGTTCGTTTGGACGGTTGTTTAAGGCGTGTCTTTCATTATAACAAACAAAACAAAAAAAAACAGGTACTTTCGGGTTTCAGTGTTTTTTTTTTTGTTTTTTTTTTTAAGCACTCATCACACATACGTAAATGAAAGAATAAACTTCAAATCTGAGAAACAGTGACAGATCTACTCTCGGGTAATCAAACATTTCAGCAACCACCACCTCTGTTGATAAACAGCTTTTGAAAAAGACCACTGTCGAATCTATCCGACTAAAAAGTGTCTATGTAGAGTTTAATAAGGGTGTGATATAATTGCAATTATCTTGACCCCATTGTTGTTATCTTTTGCAAGGATGGCAGCAATGATCGCTGGGAAAAGTTCCTCTGAGCCTTAGTAAAAGTTTAAACATCTTAAAATCAAAAATAACATTTTTGTTTTAAATTCACACATTTTATGTCACACTCCCCTTGTGGTTAAAGTACTTATTCTTAGTGGGTGTACACATGAAAAGGCTAACTCAGAAAATGAATATTTTTACTAGAAAAAGCCTGCCGTGTTCAATCAGGCGCACTCATTCGTATTCTCAGTGTGGTGAAAAAGAAAAACGTGAAAACGTTTGGAAAATTCACTCCTAATTACAGAATGCAGGTAACAGACTGACATGTATGTTGCTTTTATATTGTAGCCGGGGTGGTTGGTTTAAAATATAACATTTTCAGCATTTCAATACAACAGTCCCAAAAGAACAGTGAAATAACAATAGTAACTATTGGACTTTATCATGAGCACAGCTCTGGCCAATGGTTTTGCATCAGCCTATAGAATTAACACATTTTGCTTCATAAAGTCGAACGAAACCTGCTGAATAATGTTAGGCTAGCATATTGAATTAGTATCTTTGTAGTTTTCCATATACTTAACGAATAACTGACAAAAACTGTGACATTTCGAAATCTAACATGAAATACTGGACTACTATTATGGCTTCCGGTAGACTTTTGCATAATCATTTTGTAGTTTCTTTGATTCACATGATGTTAAATAAAATATCTAAATTATGTTCATGTAGCTTTTTTTTTCTTTTGTAAATAATGTTTCAATCTTAAAATTCTAGGTGATGCAAAACTTTTGGCCATAGCTCTAAACCCCAGTAAAGCACACAAGAAAAAAACAAATAGCAGAGCCTGCATGACACAACAAGTAGCTGTTTTTCTAAATACAACCTGTTTTATTTGAAAGCAATTTAAACTTACATTTAGGTGTAGCTGCATTTCCCTAAATTGTACAGAACAGAATACATGTTGACTACAGAGAACAAGCTAACCACTAGTTCATCTTTAGGGAGGCCCAGGGCTTTGTTTAATTTAATAAAACATAACAAAGAGAGAGAGAGAGGTACGGGAAAGCTATACTTAGTATTTTTAACTGTTTTTGGTTTTATGTTCATATGTTTATTTTTTTAATTATGTCTCAGTCCTAATATTGTAGGTGATGGCAAACGTTTGGGTACAGCTGTACAGCAATTACACCAATTCAATGTATCTTTATTCAGGTTTGGTTTAATACAGATTACTAGTAGTAGACTTGTCATAACTTGCACATGCTTTTTGCACTGGTCTATAGATGTCTTTTGCCACTCTTCCCAACAGATACATTTTGCCATGCTTCTTAACAGATCAGTTTGAAATGGCTTCATTTGACCAACCTTTTTATCACAATCCTGCAATGCCTGATTGAATCCAGGACTGGACATGGTATGGGCTGTGGATTAGCACCAGGAACCGTGCATCCCAAAACAAATATGCAGGGAATGTCAATTGATCCAAAAAGTCTAGGATCCAAATACTGCTACTGATTAAATTATTAATACAGGGCTCGCTAGTGAAAATCAAACACTTGACGGTGCATGCGTGTCTCTTTGATGCATTTGTGTCTCTAATTCTATGGGTATTTAGGTCAATACAATGGAACATATATGTACATATACAGTATGCTGACACTAATGGTGAGGTTTCTCAAGATCTTTACACCATCGTAAACGGAAATATTAAACTGTTTGTGTTAAACCACACCTAAATGAATATTCTGAGTAGGTTGTTATTTACTGAAGACTTTTTTTCACCACGGTGTAATTCTCACTGTTATTTGGTAAATGAACACACCGGGAATGATACAAAATAGGAAGAAACAGCTCGGCCAGGGTTGCTTCTCGCGTGTTATGTAAAATTGCCGTTTCTATGTCCCTCTGTTCAGTTTGCACCATTGATCGCTATTGTACCGTAAGCCTGGATCAGTGAAAAAAGAGACGCATGAACCTGTGCCCGCTGCCACCTGTACCGGTCCAAAAGAGTCAGGCCTACAGAGAAATGTTTCAGCATGGTCCGGAGCTTGGAAAAGCTCATCACGTATATATATATATATATATATATATATATATATATATATATATATATATATATATATATATATATATAACACAAATATAACATCATGCCAATACAAGAGTACCCCTGAGCACTGTTATGACTCAGGGCATAGTAATCGTACAGTTTTGAATTTGCCAGTAATACTTATGAAGTGTTCCGGTAACTGAACAAGAAATGCATCGACCAAAACACAACAGAGCTGACATGTATTGGTATTCTCCATTCTATTTGAAAACACAGTCTTTCAATAACTTATGGGTTGGTGCTTTGTGCATTTGTATTGGGTGATTTAGCTTCAGTGTTTGATTAAATACAGTGCATTCAATCACACTCTGTTACCTGTTTATTTGGTTAGTTATTTATTCCCCTCTATTTTTTATGAGTTCTGTAAATGCTACTACTTGAAACAGCCCTGCAAAATAATGCTGACAGTTTTTGGGAGGTTTCTGGTCTATGTGGTATATTAGGGGTTCAAGACTAACCGTGAACAGGCTCAGTTGATTCTTAAGCTGTGTTCAGACTATATCCGAGCTCAGACCAGACCAGGTACAAATACAGAAATGTACTATGTAACTTAAATAAAAAAGAATGATCGCTCGGTGTAAAACACAACGCAGAACTGAGAATGATTAAGCTTGGAAAGGTGTGTAATTGAACTGGAATTGATCAGTTATATGGTTTAATTACAAGAACCACCAACATCCTTCAAACTCGCATTGCATTGTATTATCACTCAGCTTGGGTAAGCTATCAATGGGGGTTTAGGAGCAATGTGGGAGAACTCGGATCAGCTCAGATCCGTGCTCATAAAAATGAGATATTAGTGTGAACAGTCAATCTCGGTTTGTTTCTTCAGCCTAGTCCTAACAGCTTTGCATCCAAACCTAAACCTCTCTGTGGATCATGCAGCACATGCACATCTTTAAGAAATATTTTTGCAGAGTCGCCCAAAGAATATAAACAAATCACATCGCTTATGTCATGGAAATCTAATGTGTGACAAAGATTAAAGGCAAACGATTGATCTTGAAAACCTTAAAATGCCTGATTTCACTGTATAGTCATTCCACTTAAAATAAGTTAGGTCATATGATGTCATCTGTGTCACGAGTTCTAATCAGATTCAAAGTGAAACATTAAAAAAAAAAAAAACATGTTTTCCCACTATTTTTGTATTTTTTTATATTGAGGTATCAGTAAAAAAGATACATAAAAAGTAGGTAACTTTATTGCGTGCATTTTTTCATTTCTGGAAAAAATAAATACAGTTTTGTTGACGATTTTGAATAAAGAACTTTGAGAATCTAGCACTTAAAAGACTAAAATAGGTAAGAGATTGTGTTTTATTTATCACAATAAAGTCTTACAGTTTCTGTTCCCCTTTGGTTTTAAACCACCAGATGAATACATTACCAGATGACTGCATACCAATGCTGAATTGCTGACTCCCGAAATGGTTATAAACGTCTCAAAAGATATCGATACGCCTGAAATACTGGTCCATTAGCTCATAACAGCAGAATGATTTATTTTAGGAAAATAAAAATAATGTTGATACTCATGAAACTTCTAACTAATAAACACCATGTACATGTAATGTTAGCTAAGTGACATTTTCACATGCAACTCTGTCTACAGCTAAATGCACATTCAGTTTCTCCATTGGTTTGATGCAATCAGGGATGCTGGCACTAGGGGTGCTGGCTTTGCATTATAGGGGTTACAGTTCTGTTCAATGGCTTTCAGCACCCCCATTTTAAAAATGGTTCCAGTGCCACTGGATGCAATAATAAGACATGGTAAATGTCATAGTTCCTGTCCAGGAATATGTAAAACAATAATAATAATGTAGACTTAAGATAATAAAGTAACAAAATGAAGCTGAGCTGCTGGTTTTCTCCTTGCTATTGCACTGAGGCGGCGTGTGATTTTATTACTGAACAAGGTCTCTACTGAAGCTCTGTGACATTTATGACAGCAAGTCGTTTTCATGTGCACAGTTCTCCCAGGGCGTCTCACACACTGTTTATCGTGACTTACCTTTTCTTATCACATTTGTGTACACTAGTGTTCTTACCCACATAGCATCAATAATGCATGACAATGCACTGAAAACTTGTAAAAGCTGCAGAACCTCTACCCGTGTGGTAAGGAGACTGGATAAAATGAAGTGCAGGAAATATGACGATGATAGGGCTGTTAGCCTCGGTTGTTTTTGCTGTCGCTCAAAAATCCTAAAGGATATCTTGCTTTGTTAGCCTTTGATACTGCAACAAATTCCTTCTGAACCGAATATGTAAGTACCAGAAAAAAGGTTAGGGTTAGAATTAGGAATAGTGTTAGGGATAGGGTTATTGTAAGGGTTATATTTTATTTTTGACTAACACAAAATCTACAAATACAAACTTGTTTTATTGGTCTTAATAATAAATTAAGAAAAACAATTAACCAAATATGACTCCTGTTTCCTGCATTGCAGCCTCATCCTCTCAATGACGACTCTTTGATTTTGTGCCTAAACTGTTGTTTGCTGTACAGAGCACACTTGTGCCCTCGTTGCATTGAAAAATAAAGTGTTCTCCTTGCTAACATGTAGTTTTCATATTTTTAAAAACTCTCATCATAGCATTTTTGGAAGGACTAGAATACTGCTACTACTACAACTATTTGTAAATCAGAGAAAATAATGGTTTCAGTAATCCATACTGCATCTGCCATTTACCACACAAGTTCATCTTTTTATTTGTGTGTGTGTGTGTGCTGCATGGAAAAAATCGTAGTTACCACAATGTCCTGTGCAAAAGCAAATTTCGTGTACACATTACACACACACACACACACACACACTCACAGACACACACACACACAGACACACAGACACACACGCACACACACTCAGACACACACACAGACACGCACACACAGACACACGCACACACACATACAGACACACACACAGTCAGACACACAGACACGCACACACACACACAGACACATACACACACACACACGCACAGACACACTCACAGACACACACACACGCACACACAGACACGCACACACAGACACACGCACACACACACAGACACACACACAGTCAGACACACAGACACAGACACGCACACACAGACACACACAGACACTCACACACACACACACAGACACACACACACACACAATTCCATGTACCTTTTAAAAGCACTCAGTCTGTTTTGAAATTCCCACGTCGTTAGAAGCGAGAGATTCGGTCGTCAGCCAAGAAAAACACATCAAAGAAAAGGGCCTTGATGTAACCCTTGTGAACTGGAGGAGAGGCAGCATGCTTGTATTCAGGAAACTTGGAGTTTATTGAGCCCACATTGGCTTGTATCCTTGGCAGTGTTAGTCAATACTCAGTGTTTATACTATAAACCCACAATGCCATGACACTAGCACTAGTATTCTTGTTATAAGGTGGAACACAAACATAACTATGGCTTCTGACTACAGCACTATAAAGGGGAGCGCTGTACTTTTAATACATGCCTTTTTACTATTAATTGGAAGCACAAACACCAACTGCAATTCTAAAATGAATGGTTTCTAACTAAGGCTGCTTCCAAGCCCACATAGATTTAATGTAGGACGTGTTTATTGCAGATTGTGGGTGTATCTTGCTTTAAAAACAAATGTCATCAATGCTATTAAGAGTGAAAAAGTTTTTTTTATTTAACTACTGTGGGCTTCAGCATTTTACAAAAAAAAACAAAAAACAAAACAAAAAAACACTGCTAAAATGTAGCTGTTATATTCATGAACATTTTAGTTTTTTTTGTCCACTCATTTTAAAAATGAATAATATTTTTTTTTATATACATATTGCAACTTTAACTTTCAGAGCAGTGCTGGTTTTGTTACCATGAAAACCTCAAGCATTGCTTCAAAGTGTGTGATTCATACCGAAAACAAAAGCAGCCTACAGCTTTGGGCTGAAGATAAAGATTGCGTGTCTGAAATGTGTTTTTCCGAATGACATTAGCAAAGCAAAATTAGAACCATCTCAGAAGATTAGAAAAGCCACACCATATGGCTGGATATGCCTGCTGTAGGATTAGGGTTAGCATATTCAAGGGCCTGCTGTAGCTTTGGCTGCAGAATACAGACCGCGTGCACAAGTGTGACATTTCACAGAAGGATGAAAGGTAGAAATCTATTTTACAATACGTGCAGGAAACAAATCAGCGTGGCCTACGCATGAGAAATCACATTATTCATTTAGTTCTTTCTTGCTGGTTTTTTTTAATTTATTTTTTTTAGTTTGGTGGTGAAGTGTGCATTTGTTTCAAAATCTGGCTTAGTAAATGTGTACCAAAAGACTACAATTGAAAAAGCAATGTGGAAGCCTTGTACAGTATGCTGACCATTCATTTCCAATCATTTATATAGTTAGTAACCATTAGAATAGACAGGCCAAGCAGACAGCTTGGTAGAGAGGTTTAAGGGTTTCAGAGGGTTCTGTATATCAGCAATATCATTGCTGTGCTTTTAAAAATATATTATTATTATTATTATTATTATTATTATTATTATTATTATTCCTCATACGATAGCATGCATATTCAGAAGGAACAAATCCATATCGACTGAAAATTAGTTTGTAATATAATATCAAGCTTTTTTTTCACTTTATATTAAATTCAATACCAGCAATTTGTTTAAGACTCTGTAACAGCAGATACAGCGCTAGACGTTTAGGTTCACTTGCGCATTCAACTCACCAGGCTGATTTCGAAGCAGGCATACAAGCTTGAGCCTAATTCTAAAAATCGAAATGTATTATTTTCCAAGAAACTAAGAGTAAACCGCAGATCTGTAACGAGAACGATCGAATAAAACTGAAAGAAAAGCAAGTACATTTTTGATTCGAAAGATACGCTGACCGAAGCTCAGCTATTGGAAGAGTCTAGACAGCAGACAGTGGTTAACCTCTAGAAGTGTGCTAATAATAAAATAACCGTGTTGGAAAAATACGATTATCAGAGAGGAAAAAAGAAAAACAGCTGTGAAATTATAAAACTAGCAAGTTAAATGTCTGTCCTGAGCACAGTTTCCTACCTTGAAAATAATTGTATTCCTGTGCCAACAGGGCCGTTTGTGTTTTTCAGCGTGTATTTCAAAAATAATAATAAAAAAAACAGGACCGTTTGTGTTTTTCAGCGTGTATTTCAAAAGGAAACAGCAGTGCAGTGCTGTGCTAGTATGCTGGTCGGGTTACTGTAACTGAATATGCTGATTGAACACGACAAGTTGCAAGTTGAGTCAGTGCCATTATGTGTTAAGCAGTTAGTTACCTTTACATCAGACATGTGCCAGTTAAAAATAAAAAAAAACATACAAAAGTGTGTGTGTGTGTGTGTGTTTTATTATTATTTGATATTTACCAATAAAAAGAACAAATTGGACTGAGATCCTCTCGCTTAAAACACAACAAAACCTCACCAGGTAAGTGCCGTCTCAATAACTATGGAAACGGATTGTGTTTGCAGCATAACAAGCAGGAGCATTGTGTAATAATATTCAGCTGTGCAGTGATTATGTGAAAAGGGACTTTAAGGACTACAACGGATTGTAATGAGCTAGTAAGTGTTTAAAAAAGAAATTCTGTACTACTGGGAGCCTGGACTGGGGTTTTACAATGATTAATTTCATAAAGCACAATGCAAAGTGGGAAATTATGAATGGCTATTTCTTGCATACTTGTTCCACAGTGCTTGTTTGAAGTACTCATTTAAAAATACTACTATTACCAGCACTACTACAACTACAATCAATAATAATAATAATAATATAACCTGAAAAACTAAATACAGTATTGTTGTAGAAAAATCTGTTAAAAATATTTTAAATCGTTTTGGGAACCATGCAAGATTTTTTTTTTTTTTTTCCATGAAATTATTCAAACTGATTCTTCAAGATCAGATCCCCAAAGCCGCTTCTAAAGCCACGGGAATCTCTAGATTAATCCTGCTGGTGTTTCCCCCAGCAGACATGCATTGATCTCTATAAATGAAACTCTAGTCTAGTACACTGCATCCTGTGCGAGAGCAGTTTGAAAAAGGTCTTGCTTGTTACAATCAAAACCTGCTGAAGTTGAGATAATCAAAGAAGACTCTCTTATCTCTGCTTCTCCAGCATATTATGAGTTTTCTAATTTCATGGTAATGCTGCTTTGAAGTTTTGCAGTTGATCATGATTCAATCTTTATCTTTTTCAAGACAAACTTTTCTAAACTATTGGGATCTTTAGTTGGTAACTTTTATTGTATATGATGCTGTAGAGTCCCTAAGTTTACCACTGTAAATGTGCATGGTACTTTTGCTTTCCCATGATTATAATATGCCTTTACCATGGTTTTCCTTGTTTTTTGATATACTTTACCATGCCTCTCTGTGCTTTATAGTACTTATCTATGCTTAGGATGCTTTCATCGTGCTTCATTACACTTTGCTATGCTTTTAGTATGAACTTTATAAGGTTAGGCTGGTGTATCTTTCCTCTAGAACAACACTATCTGATAAAATGTTTCATCACACATTTGAACAAATAAGATGGACTACTCCAATACTCTTACAGTCATTGTCATGAATCACGGTCACCCCCAGTCTTCACTCCCACAGACCCACGTACAACACATGAGCACACAACCAGGGTGACGTCATTGTGATGAATCACAGTCACCCCCAATCTTCACTCCCACAGACCCACGTACAGCACATGAGCACACAACCAGGGTGACCTCAATGACTGTGTCTGTCTGAGACAGCACTATACCAGCTTGTGCAACTATTGAAACTACATTCTGTTACAAAATCCCTTTTTTTTGTCATGAACAGATTTTATTAGGGTGTACTCAGCTCTTTCACACTATTGCAGTTTCCTCAGTCCTCAGACCTGGCCAGTGCTAGCTATAGCTGACAACACCGCATGCTTTAGTTGATAACCATGACTTGATGTATATATATATATACACTGTATCCTGTTTTGTACAGACTAGACAAGATAAGAAAAGGTGACAGACAATTACTGTTAAATGTGGCACACATCGGCTTTTAAAAAAACTACTTATACCGTTAAATAATCTTACTCACAGGACTGAACAAATCAAAGCATTATGTAATACCTAAACATATGTGACATGCTTGTATGTGTATATATGTGTACATGTATTGTGACTGGCTCAATACAATGAACAAACATATGTTTAAAAGCATATGTATTAAGAAAATGAATCTTAACCATAGTAGTAATTAGTGACATCTATATGTTTAGTGATTTGATCAGTAATGCAAGCAAAAAATGTTATTATTCGGAACAACTGTGTTCCAAAACGGACCCTTTCTGAGCATGAAGGAAAGAAGCATGAAATGAAGCGGCTCGCAGCCTCTCTGCGTGCACTGCGGGTCTAACCACATCCTTCTTTCACTGCTAGCTCATTGTGTGCTCATTTCTACTTTGGTGTTGTTTGTTTTTAGTTGGGTTTTTTAATTTTTTTACCAAAAAAGCAGTGTTTTAAATGCTGAAGCGCCAAGTTTATCTTGTTCATAGGAATCATGGTATACTGTTAATGTTCAAATATTACTGCACCAGTTGTAAAGGTTGTATTTATTCTGTCTATATTTATTCTCTGGTAGAACTTGCTGATGGAAAGTACCAAAGAGGATCTGAACTAACCAACAAATCCAACAAGACCAGCAACAACAAAAACATGTTTCCTCTTAAAGGTACAAGTACAGGTCTATAATAGATATAATAGATATATATATATATATATATATATATATATATATATATATATATATATATATATATATATAGTAACAGGATTGCACTCACTCGGGTTCGTTGCCCCTTTAAAAATACGACCCAGCACAACAGAAATGGATTTTCAAGCGCGGTTGCGCTAATTTTTTAATCAACACAAAATCAAACAAATACAAAATCAAAATAAACACCTAACTCCTCTTGGAGCACTAACTCAACTTCCAGGAACACACTGTCAAACAAAAAGGTGCATTCCACACATGTTTCTCTCGCAGGGAGGTTTTAACCCCCTCCCTGATGTCTCACACAACCCACTATCTTACAATATATATATATATATATATATATATATATATACAGACCTAGGTTGATCTCTGGTTGCCTCAGATAGCATGGTAGAAATAGCTAGGTAGGCTATGGTGTATTACACATGCACACACACACATCTCACGAGATAAAGCTTTATAAAATAGGCTCACTGTTGTAATGCAAATATCACACAATGCTGGCGTGCTGTGCACTAGCACAGTGTACGATATAGGAGTTGCCTAGCTGTGGAGGTTGATTCAGATGGTGATCAACAACATATACAGCTTCATTTCTCTCTGGTATAGGGGCCACAGCTTTACCTCATCAGTAATATGAGGGTTTCTTTTTTATTAGTCTGTTGTTTTTTATTAATTTATGATTTGTTCATGAATTACCAAACTTTATTGTAATCCATAAAGATCTACGTATCTTGTGTTTCTCTCCCTTTTTGTTTCTTGACTTCTCTACTGTTACAGTATTGTCTTCTTATTTTTTAATAGCGATAGCTGTGAAAGACCACTGAACTGCAGGAGGGTTACAGTGCTGTTCAAAGACTCTGGATTGGCTGTCTTGGAGTCCCTATACCCGTCATGTTAAAACAGCCTGCAAAGGAACAATCACAACGATTCATTTCATCCCATCCCTGACACGCAATTAAAAACATATCAGCTTCAAGTGGACTCAAACTAAACCCAATGAATGGCTCTGCTGTAGTCATCTGTGCTCAAGGTAGTGTTTATTGCCATGTGAATGTGAATACATGTTAGTATAAATATGAGCTGTCAAGCTAATCATACTGTACTGCTCTTCTCTTGAGTGCTGATGAATTTCCCCATGAAGTAAGTTGAAACTTGCTCCTCTGAGCACGCTATCACGGCACCACAGCACGTCTCTTAAACATAAGATTTGAAATGCAATAATATTGGAAATATATATATAAATCTATATATATATATATGAGAGAGAGAGAGAGAGAGAGAGAGAGAGAGAGAGAGAGAGAGAGAGGTTTCCAGGAAGGAACTCTAAAATGCAAATATGATCATTTGATTGACAGGAACATCTTTTGGTGCAACCATCACCAGAGTTTCAGCAAGACAATGGACTCCGGATCCAGGTACATTTAACCCTACCTCTCTTTACAGTCCGTGCAATGCTTTGGGTTTGCCCTCTACCGCCTCCCTCCCCGAACCGCCATCTTATTTTTAGCTTTTAAGTTTAGAGAAAGCTGAACTATTTTGATTGGCAATCATTATACCCTCCTCCCTCTTGGCATTGCCAGCTGCAGGCATGCATGCATACTGCAGTCATAGCTTTGGGGTTGACCTGGCACCTCCATACAGTAGGTGTAAATCACACAGGAGTGATAAAGATACATTCTCAGTTTGGGTTTCCCCCAGCTGAAGGCTGGCAGTCTGTGCTGCTCCACTGTGCTACGCAGGACACATTTCCTGACACAGGAAGTCTACCAAGTGAAATACTGATGAATAAAAGAAATCAGGCTTCCTGGTTTCAGTTTAGCCAGATGTTGCTGTTCTGGGGGCCAAAGTGAAACTTTCCTGAGGCCCACATGACCATATACCGGACCCTCGCTTTCCAAAGGTACATTTAAGGCTAGGAGCTACGTGATGTTCAGAAACCCAGACATGTGTGAGTCACTGCATTTCCCCCTGGCCGATTACTCCGAGTCTGCCTGTCTCATGTGCTTCTCATGGGTGGTAAAGCTTGCAGTCTCTCTCTCTCTCATTGTAGATTCCTGTAGTTCCTCTTGTTGACCAGACTTTCCTCACAAGGCATGTGCTGAAAACCACAGCTCTGCCCAACACAGTTTCATATTACCAGTCAGGCACCATCATCTGCAGGGGTGACAAAAACTAACAAACAAGCTAAGTCTATTAAAATTGTGTGTAGTTCTTAAGAATATATGAATATATATATATATATATATATATACAGTCACCTCCAAAATTATTGGCACCCTTGATAAAGATGAGCAAAAAAGGCTATATAAAATAAACAACACAAGTAATGAGCTATATTTTATGCTCAAATATATGGGAAATCCATATTCTTTTATTCTAATACAATTGCTCAGAGAAAAAGGTTTTTATTAGCAAGTAATAACATTTTTTCTCAAAAAGATAGCTGTCAGAATTATTGGCACCCCTAAAGATTCTTATAAATAAAATCAAACAAAATTAAATCTGCATTAACATTCTATAGGAGGCTGTGTGGTCCAGTGGTTAAAGAAACCGGCTTGTAACTAGAAGGTCCCCGGTTCAAATCCCACCTCAGCCACTGACTCATTGTGTGACCCTGAGTAAGTCACTTAACCTCCTTGTGCTCCGTCTTTCGGGTGAGATGTAATTGTAAGTGACTCTGCAGCTGATGCATAGTTCACACACCCTAGTCTCTGTAAGTCGCCTTGGATAAAGGCGTCTGCTAAATAAACAAATAATAATAATACTTCTTTAAGTTCATCTTGCCTGGTAGAGGACGCAAGTGTATCTTGCCCCCACGCATAGTGAGGCAGATGGTTCAGGAGGCAAAGGGAAATCCAAGGGCCACAGTTGGAGAATTACAGAACGTGGTTGCATCTTGGGGTCACCAAGTCTCCAAATCTACAATTAGACGACACCTCTATGACAATAGGCTATTTGGAAGGGTTGCCAGAAAAAAGCCTTTATTGAGAGCAACCAACAAATGTAAGCGCCTGGAGTTTGCTAAACGGCACTGGCACTTTGATTGGAACCGGGTGCTATGGTCAGTTGAGACAAAAATAGAGCTCTTTGGCCACGCACACCAGCGGTGGGTTTGGCGTCGAAAGAAGGATGCGTGTGCAGAAAAGAACCTCATACTTACTGTAAAATATGGTGGTCGATCTTTGATGTTATGGGGCTGTTTTGATTCCACTGGTCCTGGGGCCTTTTTGAGGTCAACGGCATCATGAACTCTAGTACCAGTACCAGGACATTTTAGCCAAAAACCTGGTTGCCTCTGCCAGGAGGCTGAAACTTGGCTGCAAGTGGATCTTCCAGCAAGACGATGACCCCAAGCACACATCAAAATCCACAAAGAAATGGTTAATTGACCACAAAATCAACATTTTGCAATGGCCATCTCAGTCTCCGGACTTGAACCCCATTGAAAACCTGTGGTTTCAATTGAAGAGGGCAGTCCATAAGCGCAGACCGAAGGATATCAAGCATCTGGAAAGATTCTGTATGGAGGAATGGTCTAAGATTCCTCCCAATGTGTTCTCCAATCTCATTAAACATTATAGAAAAAGACTCAGTGCCGTTATCCTTGCAAGGGGAGGGTGCACAAAGTACTGAAAACAAGGGTGCCAATAATTGTGACACTTCATTTTTTTTGGAAATAAATTTATAATTTGAGAAATGTGTAATTTTGGTTGATTCCATTGAATCATTAATAAAGTCAAATATATTCCACATGTTGGAAAATTACAATATAGCTCAGTACTGGTATTATTTATTTTATAGTCTTTTTTGCTCATCTTCATCAAGTGTGCCAATTATTTTGGAGGTGACTGTATATATAACATTGCTTGTATGAACTTATTTGGAACAAATTATGTACTATGCAATGTCTTGCCTATGAAAATAATTTTCTCTGTTCTTGCTGCTCAATTCACTCAAACCTAAGCACTGGCTGTTTCTAATTTACAGAACCCTGAAGGACAGATTTCGGCCTAACCGCTCTCTGCCTAACTTCGTCTGCATCCGGACACTAGGGGTCACTGTAGCGTAGTGAAGCGAACAAATCCAAGCTGGTTTTCCATTCCTTGCACATGGGAACTTGCAAGCTCCAGGTTCCAGTGTGCCTACCAGGAAACACTGAGTAAACTCTTATATCAATAGTACTTGCATACAGACAGGGTCAGCTGTAGCCAGTTTCAGAGTCTCAGGAGGTGATGCAATGTGGTGTCTGCTTTACAAAAAGGGCCAGGTGAGAGAGCCTATGATCTTCTCGGACTCGATTTCCCCAAGGCTCCTGTTTCAGCATACCTGTTTTCTACTGTAGTGTGTAGTGCAACTTTTAAGAGTAAGAGTAGTGTCTGGTGCATTCAAAATTAGAGGGGTATTTTAGACCCTGTTGTGCATTGTTTGACTTAGACCTTTTTGTATCAGTTGTTTTTTATATATAGTTTTTTTTTATAAAATACCTTTTTAGGATATCTTGAAACAAAATCCTCTCTACAGCAGTTACTGCACTGTGTAATATTTCTGAATACTTATCATTTAAGGTTTAAATTAACTGTTATATTACAGTACATGACTGAGTGATACCTGCAGAGGGTACATCACTTTTAGTATTTTCAGCTTCTTTATTTTGTATTGATAAATGTTTCTTGTACCGATATGTATACATTTTAAAAGTATTTATTCATTGTCAGTCAAATTGTCTAAATTCTTTTTATGTTTACACCTGGCTGTGCATATAAGTACCTGCACTTTTTGGTTGAGAATTTCACCCCAGAACGTACCTGTAATTTTTCTTTTCATTGTTAACATCCTGACAACTTTTTACACTTATAACTTTAAAGTCTGTTTCAAAGCTCTTTTCAAAATGTCCGCTCTAGTGTTCTGGGGGTTGAGATCTGTTCTCTAAATCACTGCAGGAAAAAACGTGCTGTGTTACCTGTTTGACAATGTGGGCAATAATCCTTGCACTATTAGTGCACTAGAGCGGACATTTTGAAAAGAGCTTTGAAACAGACTTTAAAGTATAAGTGTAAAAAGTTAACATTGAAAAGAAAAATTACAGTATGTTATTTAAACAGTTGTAGCAGCATGTGGTAACGTTAACGTTATATTTTTCAGAACCCCGCTACTTACTCTTTAAGCAATAGGACCTGAAGAATTGTATTTATTTATAATTCTATATCTACTTTGAAAACAATTCTTAACTGTGATATTTGTTGTTCAATGATTACGTGACTAAAGGTGGCAGTCTTAGCATGGTCTCACTAATGTATTTTGTCAGGGTGTTTTCTATGTGTGAAATACAAATGTGCACAAAGTAGAGGGGCTGGAACCTCCGCTGGCTGTGGCTATTACTCTGAGCTTGTGTTGTGGTACACAGTGTAACGGATTTGCACGTTAGAATGGGGGCAGAAGTTTATCGTTCAACGTGCATGCAGGGCGTGAGTTTTAAAATAGTCTGCTGTAACCACATAGTGCTTGCTTGTTGAGGTTTTTTCCGACTCGAGTTTTACAGCCAAGCTACAAAGGTGCTGTATGTGTAATTACCTGTCACATGGAGTAACACACACACACACACACACACACACACACACACACACACACACACACACACACACATATATATATATATATATATATATATATATATATATATATATATATATATATATATATATATATATCGCCCCTCGCTATACTGCAGATTAGGATATATCGCAGTCCTCGAGTTAGCTCTCAATTTTTACTGTCTAACTGTGAATGCCTTAGCCGCAATATACATATCTCTACCTGTCTGTCTGCTATCTCCTCCTCGATGCACTCGCATCACCTCAAACTCAACCTCTCTAAATCTGACCTCCTTTTCTTTCCCTCCTCCTCCTCGTCCCCCTCCTCTGATCTCTCTATCTCCATTCCTCTGGAATCTACCACACTCTCTCACTAAGAACGTCGGAGTCACCCTGGACCCCTGCCTCTCTTATTCCCAGCGCACCTCCACTCTGGCACGGACTTGCCAGGAGGCTGTGTGGTCCATGGGTTAAAAAAACGGGCTTGTAACCAGGAGGTCCCCGGTTCAAATCCCACCGCAGCCAGTGACTCATTGTGTGACCCTGAGCAAGTCACTTAACCTCCTTGTGCTCCGTCTTTCGGGTGAGACGTAGTTGTAAGTGACTCTGCAGCTGATGCATAGTTTACACACCCTAGTCTCTGTAATCGCCTTGGATAAAGGCGCCTGCTAAATAAACAAATAATAATAATAACTTGCCGATTCTTCCTGAGCAACATACGAAGAATCCGACCCTTCCTCACCAACTACGCCACCCAGTCCACGTAGAGGACTTATATTGGACCCTGACGCCCCAGATAAAACGAGTGAGTGGTTGTACAGTATTTGTTAGCCTATTTGTTTTTTTATGGGTCTCTCGCTATATAGCAGATTTATATTGGACCGTGACACCCGCGATATATCGAGTGGGTGCTGTTTGTGTGTGTGTGTGTATATATATACACACAAATAGCACCCACTTTTATGCAGTACACCCCCTTCCGGGTAAAATGAAGAAACAAATATCCGGAAGGGGGGGTATTTATTTAGTGATTCCCAGACATTTAGTAAAAAAAAAAAAAAAAAATGTCGCACTTCCAGTAATTCATCATTCTTAAAAACGGAACACATTTTGGTCACAGCTGCTCTGACAGAGAGCTAATTAGCATGATTTGCATGTAGGATAGGATCGCAAGTGGTCAGAGTGGGGTAAAACAGGCAACAAATCTCCCACCCCTATCAACCGCAATTAGGTTAATTATATGTAATGTGACCTATCCTGATTAAAGACCAGAATGCATCCCTCCACTGCGCCGGGGTGAGGAGTATGACAGAGACTCTGGTCATTCTTCCTCGCTGGTCAGCCAATTAGAGGGTTGTTACAGACACAAAACAAACCTCGTCTTTCCTTTTCACCCATTTACGTTCAATTACCTGAGAAATATAGCTAGGCTATGCTGTGCTGTCCCAGGCAAACAAGCTTGCTAGTTAAATATAAAGGGATCACTGTTTTAACCAAAAATCTGTAACATAACCTCAGTTGCAGACCTATACTTGATAATAATTTGTATACCCTATACAAATTATTATCAATGCATGCATAAAAGCAAGGCAGCACTACCATCAACATATGGACCTTTTGAAGACAGAACAGTTATTACAAAAAGTACAGAGCCATTGCACCACCTGCTGGAAGGATAGAAGCATAACCAAAGGCTGCACTTGATTCTCATCTTTTATAAACCTTATTTAGCAGTGTAATCTGTTTGAACGTGTCATTGTCGGCTCATATTTGAAAGCTCAGCTATTTCAATTTAGATTATTATTAATAATAATAATAATAATAATAATAATAATAATAATAATAATAAATCCTTTGTGCCTGTCCGGACTATCGTAACTGCCTGGCATTGAACATACTGCACTTCTTAATTCCTTTCCGTGATCTTTCAGCTGGCGCCCTCTGGTGTCTTAAAGGAGGAGTGCAGATTGTAATATTGTTTATTGCAGTATCGTCATAATAATTATCAAGCTTACTATTGTTTTAGAAATTAATTTTTCTACAATAAACATATTTAAATAATAAGGTGAACACTTATCGTCCTTAACCAGTTGCTTTCCAATTAAGTTGTAAAGACGTCCATAGGCCAGCGTAGGACAGCTTCATAATTCTTCTGAGACGGGAACTTGTGATAAAGACTCTCATCTCGCTAAACCTAAAGCACATCTTTATCAGCAGGCAGGCAGGCAGGTATAGAGTCTAGTGCTGCTCAACAGAATGTAAAAGCTTGGGCTGCAGTTCAAGATTTATTACTCCACTAGGTGGCAGATGATGCTGGTCTCTATTTCCTTTTTGCAAGCATGGACATGTTCAAAGATAATCAAATAAGTACATGTTATATCCTGTGGTACTGCAGTTATTTACTGTGCCTAGTAAAACCTTTTCAAAGTTGTTGAAGCTGCATTGCAGTACAGTAATGTACGGTAGATCGTTTACAAGGCCAGTCTCTGAACACAACAGAGAAAGACACCATTACAAGGCAGGTTATTGAGTTTATTATTATTATTATTATTATTATTATTATTATTATTATTATTATTTTAAAATTGGGTGTAACGCCCATGTGTTTAGCTTGTGAAATTCTCATCTAAGGAAATGAAGAAGATAAATAAGATTGTGTAACTGTCCTTTTGATCAGAAGACTTCAGTCTGAATGGAAACAGCAATGAAATGTGAGCCTGAAAACCATAAACCTTTCTGTGGGTTTGGTGGACTTTTAGGTATAAATATTAAGAAAGGTTTTGGTTTAAATAAAAAATAGCAATGTAGGCTACCAAACCAAATACCCTTTTTTTTTTTTTTTGGTTTGGTTTGTCTTTATAAATATAGAGAAATATTTTGAAAGAAAAGTTAAGTGGCTGCATTCACAGACAGTGATTAGCATTAATCATGATCTTACCAAAGCTACTGTGAAGGAATGTACCCGTATTCTAACATTAGTGCTATTCAAGGTTAATGTATGAAACCGGCTAGCTTTAATATGAAAGAAGACACCTGAGTCTCCCATTCCTGTTCACTTTCTTTTTCTATGCACGGGTCATTTAGTAAATTTAATGTGATTGTGTGTATTTTCTGTAAATAAAAGTTTGATTAATCTGAATTTAAGTTTGGCAGGGATGAGGTTAAAAATCTCATCCCTGTAAACATAAGTGTGGAATGAGGCTGTTCCCCAAATTGATTAATTGAGTGCCAGTTTGGGGATGGCCAGCTGTGTAAAAGAGGAGCTGGGAGCGAGGGAGAGAGCTCCCTGGATGGTTGAGGGAAAGGACTGGGAGCAGCAGGGTGTGATTCTTGGATAATTGAGGGAAAGAACTGGGAGCAGCAGGGTGTGATTCCTGGATAATTGAGGGAAAGGACTGGGAGCAGCAGGGTGTGATTCCTGGATAATTGAGGGAAAGGACTGGGAGCAGCAGGGTGTGATTCCTGGATAATTGAGGGAAAGGACTGGGAGCAGCAGGGTGTGATTCCTGGATAATTGAGGGAAAGGACTGGGAGCAGCAGGGTGTGATTCCTGGATAATCGAGGGAAAGGACTGGGAGCAGCAGGGTGTGATTCCTGGATAATCGAGGGAAAGGACTGGGAGCAGCAGGGTGTGATTCCTGGATAATCGAGGGAAAGGACTGGGAGCAGCAGGGTGTGATTCCTGGATAATTGAGGGAAAGGACTGGGAGCAGCAGGATGTGATTCCTGGATAATTGAGGGAAAGGACTGGGAGCAGCAGGGTGTGATTCTTGGATAATTGAGGGAAAGGACTGGGAGCAGCAGGGTGTGATTCCTGGATAATTGAGGGAAAGGACTGGGAGCAGCAGGGTGTGATTCCTGGATAATTGAGGGAAAGGACTGGGAGCAGCAGGGTGTGATTCCTGGATAATTGAGGGAAAGGACTGGGAGCAGCAGGGTGTGATTCCTGGGTAATTGAGGGAAAGGACTGGGAGCAGCAGGGTGTGATTCCTGGATAATCGAGGGAAAGGACTTGGAGCAGCAGGGTGTGATTCCTGGATAATTGAGGGAAAGGACTGGGAGCAGCAGGGTGTGATTCCTGGATAATTGAGGGAAAGGACTGGGAGCAGCAGGGTGTGATTCCTGGATAATTGAGGGAAAGGACTGGGAGCAGCAGGGTGTGATTCCTGGCTCTGCTATTCTTGCCATTAGCTTGCCACAGTACGTAGAAAACAAAATGCAGTTTAATTTAATGCAGTTTTATTCAGTTGTTTTATTCATTATTTTTCACATTTTAACAGTCAAGAATCTGTTTATATACAGAAACATGTTACATATAAGTACTTAAAATCGTGAATGAATTCAGGTACCCCTTTGACACATTTTTAATTATTAAGAGTTTGACTAAAAAACCCAAATAAAACATGTTTATGTTAAGTGTAACATACTGTAGGCAGGACATGTAATGTGGTACAGTTCATTCATTCATGTTTTTGAATATATTTATTGGGCTTGCATTTCATTATATACCAAAAGTCAGTTAAATACATTGAAATACAGTGCTTTAAATGCTATATTGAGACAACAGACGGAGAGCATATAAAAAGGTCAATAAGCACTAACTAAAGACAAAATGGCCCGTTCCACATTATTTTTAAATTTATATAGCCAAAAACATTTTCTTGATTTGTTTAAAAAAACAAAACTCAAGCACAAGAGAAGCTCAACATAAAGAAGACAACAAAGGCCTAGAGCCTAGCGCTTGGTGACATTACAAGTGCAGGTCAGAAACGGTTGCAAATGTGTTCAAACGTGTGTCAGTGTAGCCACAGATCTGACTGTCAGTATTATTTCTGCAGCTTAAGTTCTTGCCTGACAGCTCTGATTCAGTCAGCATGTAAGAGCTGGGCATGAAGTAGTGGAGGTGGTACAGTAAGTAACACACACTCGTCAGAATCCGGCAAGCTGCTCCAAAGCAGACATGTAAAAAAATAGTTTGCAATCATGTAAGAACACATAACTCAGAATGAGACCATATAGGAATTGCTTTTAGTAATTTATCAGCCATCAGCCTGTGAAAAACTCGTTGGGTCTGATTTTCAAAGCTTGGTGCTGTAACTTATGTGGCCAACTTAAGCTGAATGTCCTGTTATTTTTCCTCTTAAGTGTTTCTTCAGGTTAAGGGTCTGCAAAAAGCAGCTTAACACGCCTCAGTCCACCCCTCAGTAGTGTGTATTGTACTTAAAAAAGGGCTCTACTTAAACGAGTCACTGAAGGGTTTACACAGCCTGTCATCTGCACACAAAATGCAGAATATTTACATTTTGGGTGAAACAAAAATACGTTTATACTTTTAAAATTGATAAGTGGGTACATTTTCACCACATTCTCTTTATAAAATATCATGCACTAATATCACAAAGCTTTTGGGTTTCATTAAATGAATTGTATAATGCAAGTGAACCTCTAGATGGTAGCACATTGTGTTATTTACATTATTGGGATTAACTACATAACATTTAATTTTTTTAAATATATATACAGTATATATTTAATATAAAATGTTATATAGCTAATCCCAATATATATATATATATATATATATATATATATATATATATATATATAGATAGATAGTTAGATAGATATATATATATATATAGATAGATAGATGCAATTTAAAAAAGGGACCACGCCTTCCCTCTGTGTTGTGTTTCAACACCAATGCAGCTTGAAATGAATCATAAAGGATGCAACATTTTTTGTCTTGTGATACTGAAGTGCTTCTGAAGTTTACTGATGGTTATCTGCGCTCTTAATCCGATTTCCGTTAAACTGTGTGAGTGTTAGATTTCTATCAGTAAATGAGCATTGCAGTTTTGAGAAACTCATTTACCAAGGATGGCAACGGTATAGGGTTTGTAAGGGTGGGCCAAAGGTTTTGCATCACCTAGAATTGTAGGACGGACACATAATTTAAAAATAAAAATTATATGAACGTAATTTAGATCTTTTATTTAACATGAAATCAAAGAAACTACTAAATGATATTGCAAAAATCTACTGGAAGCCACACAAGTAGTACAGTATTTCATGTTAGATTTCAAAATGTCAGATTTTTTCCTGTCTGTCAGTTTTTTGTTAAGTATCTGGAAAGCAGAATGTAATTCAGTATGTTAGCATAAAATTATTCAGCAGGTTTCATTCCACTTTGTTAATTCTGTAGGCTGTACAGTGGTTTTATCTGGAGTCTACAAGATGTCGGTAGGCCTTTTATGCTATCTGGGACCAGTCTTCTTTCAGAGACTCACTGCACAATGGCTTTGGTCATGTTTATATGATGGTGGTCTTTATTTACTGCTTCCCTGGCCAGGTCTCACTTGTAGAAAAGATCTTTCATCTCAATTGATTTGCTGCTGTTAGTTATTTTTACATGGCTTCAGTTGACTGAAAAAATGCATTGACTTTCTCTTAAGACTGGTATAGTACAGTGCATACACTCCTGTACTACTATACTCTGTTATGTAACCCTTTTACCACCTAGTAATGTCTAAAAAACTTAGCTGTTCAGTTGTGGTTTCCATTGACGCAAAATCTCTTTGAAGACATCCAAGCAGCAGTTGGCGGTGAGGCAGCTGGACATACCCATGAAGGACTGCAGGTCCTGAAGGACAGTGCAGTCACCAGGATGGAACGTCTCAGTTAAGAGCTTGATGAAAAGGCCCACATGGACAGGAGTGAAGCAGACGAGAAACACAACCACGTTTGCAACCATCATGTCTATGCGTGTTCTTTTCTCCAGCTCACATCCATGTGGTCCAACAGGACACGGATATTCTGGGCAGAACAGAAAGTTATTACTGCTAGCGGCACACAATATCCAAAGATCTCCAGAACCAGTAAGAAGGAAAGTGGCACAGGTTTGAAGTTATTACTTTGAAAACATTTATAAAGCTTACTCCTTTCACTTTCTCTTCTTCAAAAATATCCTCCACAAAGAACACAGAACTCAGTGACCATACAGCAAGCCATATAAGGAAGCGGACATGGACTGCTTTCCTCACTGACCTGGTGTCTGAGGCACTGAGCAGATGCTTGATTGCAATGTATTGAGCAACACTAATGGCAGTCACGGCAACACATCTCAGAAGCTATATCTTCACTCATGAGGCAGATTGTTTCAGACCCTGTTAAGACTGCTCATAAATGTTGCTTATTTCTGCATTTTCTTTTGTTGTCGTCGCCCCCTGGAACGATGGTCTGAAATGTGCAGTTTTGAAAGAAACACATATTGTTGCAAACATGCAATTTCCTTTTAAAACATGGTATGTGATACTACACTAGGTTAAAGAAATCTTTGTTTGCAAGCTGTGCTTTTGGAGTATGCTTCAATTCTGGGTCATTTCACTGGGAGAGTACAATTGTTCCCCGTTCTTTCAGGGCCTTGTTTCCAGGAAGTAAAGCAGCAACAGACTTCCTGGAAGGCAAGGCAGTCAGCCCTGTTCAGTACCATACATCATGTTTTAAACTGAAAATACATGTGTGCTTCAAAACTGCACATTGAGACCTGCATCGCAAGTGTCTAGTTTATTATCTATTGTCTACTGTATAACTAGAATATGTGTGTGCTTTTTGTGGGCTATTTAATGATTATGGACATTTTTCCTTATGAAACAAGTTTGTGTTCCTGTTTTTTTAATTGAGATGTATTTAATGAATTACAATTAACATAGAATTTCATGACTCAAATTTTAAATACATTTTCTTATAGGCTCAGATTATTGTTATGTTTTGGATGCACATAAGTGGTTTCTTACAAAACTAGCTGTATAACATTAACATTGTGGCACTGCACTGTCTGGAACTAAGATCCTATTGAAAAGCAATGCAGAATTGCTTACCTGAAATATACTGAAAGATCATGTGCAATAAAATATGACTGAGATGGAGTTTTACAGTCTCATTCAGTATGTAGCCGCTGTCTTTTGATACATGAGAAAGGAAGCTGTGTTGAAGGGAAGATGCTACTGGAACATTTGTAATTAGACAGGCTTGTACTTTTGCAGAAGCCCCACCCAGTCCTGTTTAATGTACATTGTTTCATTTTAGACAGAGTGTGCTAAAGCTTATGCAGGAACCTGTAGTGGTTAGGTAAAACTAGAATAAGCTGCACCACACTTAAGATGACACTAGCCGAAACATTTGGTCTGATTGAGCATTTCGAATTATGGTTGTAGAGTGCTGCACTAGAAAAAATTATGAAAAACTGATACAGTATACTTTTGAAGCAAGGATCATCAATTATTGCCTTGCTTAATACCTGGTTCAAGCAAGACACAGTGTGTTTAAAGGAGTTTTATTATAGCATCACAGAAACAAAAGACTGAAGTGACAGGCTAATAATAAGATGGGACCCACACTATTATGTGCATTTGCATCTGCTGTAAAATGCATCCTAGTAAATAATTACATGAAGCAGTCAGAATTTGAAGTGTCTGATATACAATAGAAACAAAATGCCTTTTAACACTTTAAAATACCCAGTTATACAGTATTTGCATGCACAGACATTGGTCTGCACGTGCAAACCCACTTACAACATTTACACCCTATCTTTTATGAAAGAGAAATACATCCAATAACCTTAAATTGCTTTCATTCTATTCTGTTGTTTGTTTTCATGTTATTTCCCCACTGTATTGCCTATAGGCTTGTCACTTTCACACTGTCTTTAAAATAATGTTGTTTCTTCACACCTACAACTCTGACCAAAAGTTTTGGATCATCCTATAACCTTAACACATTTTGCTTCTTTATTATTATTATTATTATTTATTTCTTAGCAGACGCCCTTATCCAGGGCGACTTACAATCGTAAACAAAAATACATTTCAAGAATCACAGTACAAGTGATAATACAATTAAGAGCAAGATAAAATACAATCACTTAAAGTCGAATGAAACCTGCTGAATAATGTTACATTAACATATTGAATTGCATACCGCTTTGTAGTTTTCCCGTACACTTATTGAAAAACTAACAAAAATTAAAAAATGTGACATTCTGATATCTAACATGAAATACTGTACTACTATTATGGTTTTTGATACACTTTTGTGATATCATGCTGTAGTTTCTTTGATTACATGATGTTAAATAGAAGATCCAAATTATGTTCATATAGTTTTAATTTTTTATTATATCTCAATCCTGGAATTGCTGGTGATGTACAACTTGTGACCATAGCTGTACACTACTCTGCATGAAGATTCTGATACTATCACAAGTGTAATGTCTGAAACAGCACTGATAAGAAACTGTTTAACAGGCATATTATGAATAGCAGCCCTCAGCACATTTTACTCTCATAGTCGCATACTTTTTTACAATATTTTTTTTAACAATTAACTGATAACCACAAGCAACCAACACATCTACCATGATACAGAAACAATACTACATATTTAAATATTGTATACAAAATATTTACACTCAAAGTACAATATTACATCAATTAGATGGAGTAGTGGTCAGGGCTCTGGACTCTTGACTGGAGGGTTGTGGGTTCAATCCCAGGTGGGGGACACTGCTGCTGTACCCTTGATAAAGGTACTTTACCTCGATTGCTCCAGTAAAAACCCAACTATATAAATGGGTAATTGTATGTAAAAATAATGTGATATCTTGTAACAATTGTAAGTTGCCCTGGATAAAGTGTCTGCTAAGATATATATTTATATATATTTTTTAAATTTAGTCTATGTGTCATGTGATCCACTAGACCAGGGATGTCTGATCACGGTCCTGGAGGGCATTTCCACTCCAGGTTTAACAGGTAAAATGAGATAATGAACTACTTCAGGGTCTGGATACCAGGTTTAATTCATTCAAAGCAACAGTTCAGAACTAGGCTGGAAAAAAGACTATGTGTGGAAGAGCCAACTTAGCCACCCTTGCACTAGACCAATATAAGCTGGGAGAGAGTCACACTATTCGTGAGGGGCATGAAAGTGCAGTGCAGTGGCTGTTGGCAACGCTTGCAGAAAATGACCACAGCTGCAAGACAGTCATGAGCAAAGCATATATATATATATATATATATATATATATATATATATATATATATATATATATATATATAGACATCTTGATTATGGAAATGCTTTAGGAAATTCATCAAAGAGATGATCTTTTGCCATGTTAATTATCCCTTTGTGGAGAAGTCCGCACAGAAGATGATAAAAAAAACTCCTTTGCCACAAAATAATAGCACACTGCGTCCAAGCAGCAGTTGGTATTGGTGATGCAACTGGAAACATGCATGAAATTGGCCATTTGCTGTTGAAGACTGCAATTGGAATGATCTAAAGTTTTAAAAAGGTGCTGGAGAAACATTGCAATGTGGATGGGGGCAAAGCAAATGAAAAAGACGACCAGATTTGTAGCAATGACATGAATGCCCCTGCGTTTTTCATCTCTGCGTTCTGAGCTTATGTCTTTTGACAAAGAGTGGATAGCTTGCGTGGAACAAAATGTCAGTATTACAAGAGGCATGCAAAATCCCACTATCTCAATGAGCAAAATTGATTTGAAGGAGAGACCTGTGGAAGCATTACTTTGAAAACATTTATTCTGCAGTTTGCTGTCCTTGTGCTTGCTGTCTGTGTTAACCATGACACTGAATGAGCCTATGATCAACCATATCATAAGGCACACGGCTGCTGCTTTCAGTGGCGACCGGAGGGTTCTAGCTCTAAATGGATGTTTAATTGCGATGTAGCGGTCAACACTTATAGCGGTGATTGTGAGGATGCTCACATACATGTTCACGTAGTAAACTGAGACCAAAAGCATGCAGAACTGCTTTGTAAAAATGTGGTGATATGTTGCCATCTTAAATGGCAGGGAAAGGAGAAGGATGAAGTCAGCAATTGCCAAGTTAGTCATGTATATTTTGGTTTCCGTCCATTCTCTCAGTTTGCAGCACAACAGGAAAAGGGCTGCAGCGTTGAATAATAGTCCCAGAATTAAAACTGGTATGGAGATCACCATCTGGAATGTCTCCACGGCCCTTGGCATGCTGATATTGCAGAGTAAGGCTGTATTATTCATTGCTGTCCGTACTGTAAAATAATTGAAGATAATTAAGCATTGGGATGTTGCTTTAATGCAGACTGTTCACAATTTAAGGGTAGTTGATAGCTTTTGAAATTCAAGGCTGGCTTCCTGTACTGCTGTTTCCAACAGTGTTGCATCACCCTATAGAATTAACACTTTTTGCTTCATAAAGTCAATGTCTTAATCCTAAAATTAAGTGATGCTAAACTTTTGGCCATAGCTGTACATGACAAGAAATATCTTTGTGGTTGATCCACTGCCATGATAACAGCTTACAATATCTCACCCCTGGTGTGAATGCTCACTTAGCTGTCTATCTTGTGAAACCACTGCTATTTAAAAACATTTGCAGTATCATATATCAGCATTTCTATTTAACTCTAAGGTGCCAATGAAGGTGCTTGCCCTGATGTACAATGTTTTATATGTCTCTTAGGATTTAAAGGGCTTGCAGTGCTGGTGAGTTTTATCTCACACCAGGTATGTTTGCATGAGAATAAAAGACCCAAACAGACAAAGCGACAACAAGACAAATACACAAAATCCAATTACAGCAGCTACCCAATTAATGTTGCATTGTTTCTGATGAATAATAATAATAATAATAATAATAATAATAATAATAATAATAATAATAATAATAATAATAATAATAGCGCTCTGGTGACATTACACCACAACAATTTTTTTTTCTTTGGTTCCTGGGTAGTAAGTGTTATTTCCTAATTGCTTATGCCTCAAAAGTATAGAAAATGGCTATTATTCCCCACAAACTTTGCTTTTGTGACCAGGACAGTGATATTTTGAAATTTACCTATTTTCCAGAACATTCCAGATAGATTCAGTGCTGAGTAAACTTGGAGTAACTTCTAGAACTTTCTAGAACTTTCCAGTAATATAAATAGTAGTATAAATACAGGGGCCTTAAGCCCACCAGTTCAGTTTAGTTCCAGCTGCCTAAGTGGATACATATCTGCATTTTTCTGAGATGGCATCAAGAGGCTGCAAGCATCCGGCAGACGCATTTTGCTATGTCTGCGGCCAATTTATCAAGACAAGAGCGAAAAAGTACTCTGTGGAAGCATCTGCTAAGATGTGTGAGGCCTACAAGGCATATTTCGGCATGCCTGTCGGGGATCAAGACAAACCCTGGGCACCTCATTTCACCTGCGAGCACTGTAAAAAAACTCTGGAAGGTAAGATGGACAATTGTTGCTCGGAATTTTATGTTATAAAATTTGTTAAAAATTTTAAAATTGTAAAAGTTTTTAATTTTAAAATGTTTTACAATTTTCAATGTTATTGAAAAAATATATCATATATGAAAAATGGTGCGAGAATCTCTTACACATTAGTCATGGGTGAAATAAATGTATTTTTGTAGGATGGTACAGAGGGGAAAAGAGAGCCATGACGTTTGCTATCCCAAGAATTTGGCGGGAACCCACTGACCACTCAAGCGGACCGAGTTCTCTGTGGGGAGGAACAACGTCAAGTGGGAGCCACTGGTGGACCCCCGGAAGGTGCTGATGCCACCACTGCACATCAAATTGGGCCTTATGAAACAATTTGTCAGAGCTCTAGATAAGGAGTCGGCAGCCTTCAAGTACCTTCAAGACTTCTTCCCTAAGCTGTCTGAGGCAAAGGTCAAAGCCGGTGTCTTCGTCAGACCACAGATAAAGAAGATCCTGGAGTGCAATGAATTCCCCAAGAAGCTCACTAGTAAGGAGAAAGTGGCTTGGAACAGCTTTGTCGCAGTGGTTTGGAGCTTCCTGGGCAATCACAAGGCCGAAAACTATGTGGAGCTGGTTGAGACTCTGGTGAAGAACTACGGCACAATGGGCTGTAGGATGTCCCTCAAAGTCCATATCCTTGATGCTCATCTTGATAAATTCAAGGAGAACATGGGAGCGTACTCGGAGGAGCAAGGCGAGCGCTTCCACCAGGATATACTTACTGGACTTTGAATGCCGCTACCGAGGACAGTATAACGAGAACATGATGGGAGACTACATTTGGGGGCTGATTCGTGAAAGTGATTTACAGTATAATCGTAAATCTCGAAAAACTACTCACTTCTAAATCTTTTGTAGTCATTTTTGTATTACTTTAGTATAAATACATGTTAATTTGGATGCATATGTTGTTTTTTTCTGACTTTATGTGAACGAAAAGACACAAATTCGCCCGTTTTCTCATTGGAAATAGGTAAATTTCAAAATATCACTGTCCTGGTCACAAAAGCAAAATTTGTGGGGAATAATAGCCATTTTCTATACTTTTGAGGCATAAGCAATTAGGAAATAACACTTACTACCCAGGAACAAAAATTGTGTTACATAGTGTTATCAATGCAGAACTAGCAGAGTTTATTTGTAACAGTTGAAGACGTGTTGCAAAGAACATTGGAAAACCACATTTTGAAAAAATCCAAGTTATTTTTTCAAATGAGATTTGTTGTAATGAATGGATATTTAGTAAATAACAGACCCCGTTGATTTGTTGCGATATGTTAGTTTAATAATAATGGGCTATGTGCATACTTAAAATGACCATGCTGTGTTTGTCTGTGTTCAAAAACTGTCAAGGCTTGCTAATAAAAAAAGAGCATAGGGCTATGGATTCTACAGCACTCATTCTATTAGTGTATTAATCGCAGTGTAAAAATGTATTAAAATAATATAGGCACTTTAAAATACTAAGTAATATATATTATGTTTGGATTTGCTCATTATTAAATATTACAAAAAAGGGGTTACTGGCATTACTACTATCAGCCCCTATACTGAAGCTGTGGTTAATGCCCCAATGGGTTTGACAGGGTGTAACAGGGTGCTCTTTACAGCGAAGGGACTCACTTTATAATACCTTGTTGTCTCTTAAACAAAAAAAAACAACTGGCATTAAAGGACAATACGGTCAATCGTACAGAAATCCACAGTCTATTCCTTTCTAGCTGAACTATTTGGTATGAAAGTACGTCTGGCAAATCTACAAACCCTGTGGCTTACAAACCCTGTGGCTTACAAACCCTGTGGCTTACAAACCTTGTGGCTTATACCTTGGAGGCAAACTGTTAAATAAAAGGTGCCTTTAACCTGGGCTTGTTTTCTGTTTGTTTTGTAAATGATCACATCCGCTTTCTGAGAATAGTTGTATAATTATACCGAAAAGCACTTAATTAGATGCATCATTAGGTAGTTAAATTTAAATTATAAAATGTCAATGTTTCATTACTGATAAAAATATTTATTTACATATAACAACTAACTGAGAGTACTAAATCGAGAGTAAATGAACTAATTTGAAATATAACAACCTACTGAGAATTGTGCCCTATGGGCTTCTAAAAGGCTTTCACAGAGATTGTTATTTTTACGCAAGCACAGCAGGAATCACTAAACTTACTGGCACGGCAGTCTAAAGTGGTTAAATACATGGAAAAAAAATACAGTGGTGATTTCCCCTCTCCTCCATCTTTTCTAAACTGGTACTGTGAATAATTTGTTTGTGGGTATCTGAAAAGTGCATTTGTGTTTGCTGTTAATTAGTGTACTAATTTGAACATGTTTTCCTTATTCATATATTTCAAATCAACTTTTAGCACATTACAATCTTTAGCTTTATTAGCGGATTTAGTCATGTAAAAATCCTTACCTGACAAAGGTAATAGAAATAGAGGTGTGATGGAATAAAGATCTGTAGTGTACGGATACTGCGAGTTCCACAGGGTTAATAAGATGATGAGCCTTTAACACTTTTATGTAGACACAGCACAGTCACTAAAGTTATTGGCGTGGCAGTCTAAAGTGGTTAAGTGTGTAAAAAAAAAAACAGGAAATAAAATGGACTGAAAACACCCATGTCACTTCCTACATGATAAGGACATATTCGTTATCATTTTTAATCTTGCTCTAAATACTTATCTGTACTTCACTCTTTCTGGCAAGTCTTTTTGTTCACTTTCGGATGTGCTGATTATTTTTATTTTATTATTATTTATTTCTTAGCAGACGCCCTTATCCAGGGCGACTTACAATTGTTACAAGATGTCACATTATTTCACATTATACAGATATCAATTTTTTACATAATTTTTGGATCCTCATGCTTGTAGTTGTAATTGGGCAGCAGTGTGGAGTAGTGGTTAGGGCTCTGGACCGGAGGGTTGTGGGTTCAATCCCAAGTGAGGGACACTGCTGCTGTACCCTTGAACAAGGTAAATGGGTAATTGTATGTAAAAATATAATGTAATTGTATGTAAAAATGTAATATCTTGTAACAATTGTAAGACGCCCTGGATAAGGGCATCTGCTAAGAAATAAATTATAATAATTGACTTTAAGAAGTATTTATCGGCAGGTATTATATAAATCCATTCATTTAATGTGTTTGTTTTTCATTTTCAGTTTATGGCCTGGTTACGACACTGACATTGCAGTGCCCAGCTTGAGAGGAAAATGCGCTTCCAATCGGCTTTTTAACCACTCAATGCAGAAGTTAATTGTCATTGATTAGTACTCGGTTGTAAATGTGAGTGCAGCTTTTCCTGTTTTGAGATCAACACATTCCACCCTACTTCCAACCCACCACACTCTCACCTTCTAATTAAAACATGTAGAGATGAATCTTTAAATAAAAGTAAAAGGGAAATATGTAGCCAGGCATTTGAGCACAACAGGAAACACAACAGAGCTAATCGCCATTCTGTGTGAAGAAGTTGTTGAGGAGTTCCAGCCCTGTGTTTTAAAGACTTGTTCAAACATGTAGAAAACTCAGCTTATTTGCTCCACCTGGGAAAAGTTTGCCGCAGAGAAAGAATATTGCATGTGAACGAGTGCACCTGTGAGGTGGGGGAGGGGCGTGATCGAGTCGTGGTCCCAGTGTGCTTGTGAATGTTGTCCAATAACAAGTCTTATTATGTCTAAATGTTACATGTTTTCACAGGGTTTTGGGCTGCTGTGAGCTGTGTTGTGGTGTCCTGACCTTGTGTGAAGAAAATCTTGAATGAGATCTTGCTGTGGTCGTCTGGCTCCCTTTTGTTTACCCCAGAACGCTACAATACTGTATTATAAAAAAGGGCGAAGGCTGATGTCATCTCTCATCTCACCAGCAGCGGTCAGAATGATACAACTCACTACTGTTACAGTTAGAGAGAGCTCTACGTTTGATTTGCTTTGTCTGTGTTTGACACCCACGGTTAAATGAAAGAATTGGCAACATACAATAGCTGAGAATACCCAGCCCTTCTAAACCACACAGTGAACAGGAAACTAAGCTGGGTGGGGTTTGGAGAGATGCCGGATGATTGATAAAGCAATGAAGGGTGGAGCATATGTGATAAGCCATGAGAGATACCCCTTAAGAAGGACCCATGTTGTTTGTTTTAGTATATTTGTATTATGTATTTATTTATTTATTTTTGCGATTAACGCATTTGTCATATATAGTACATGTTCCCTTTACTGTATTACATATGCAGTGATGTATGTGGATCCCACCAAAACATGCAGCCCCCTCCCCTGAAAGAAAAGCTGGCTAGACTTCATATTAATCCTTTGAAGGGTCTTCACAGCACTTTGCTTTCCACTTTCCCATGCACAATAGATCCAAATGCACCAGAACCCTCTGTATATCCAGCCCTCTGTATATCCAGCCCTCTGTATATCCAGCGCTAACACTTCTCTACATAAACTGATCATTCTGCATTTCCCCTTGAGGCAAAAAAAAAACAAAAGAAAAATGGAACACTGTTATATCTTGTTTACTTAACCCAATCTTAGGAATTGTTAACTTAATGACTTATTTCCCTCTCTCTAAATTTAAGGCCAATAAAAGATTGATGCAAAACTTTTGGCCGTAACTGTGTCTGTGTGTGTGTGTGTGTGCAATACAAAATGCCCAATTCAGATGTAGCATCAGTGCTATAACCCACTTACCGATCACGAGGACTGTATATTATAGAGCAGCCTCTGTTCACACTGAAGCCAATTGCCTCCTTTTTTATATATAGTGACAGTGTAGGGGACATGCAACTTAAAATGTTCATTTTGTAATAGTGGCAGGGACAGGGTTAAATTTTCCCTGCCAGCGTAATTGTTTTCGATTGTAAATTCAAGCCAGGTGCAGAGTACTTAAGGAGAGCAGGTAGTCTCTTCTGGGTCTCTCCTGTGTGAAGAGCCCCGAGGGTAAGTGTTGTCCGTGCGTATTAAAAAAAAAAAAAGAGAGAGAAAGTACTATGTAAGCTTCTTTGTTATTGTTATGTGTAAACCTGGGTGGGTTTGTGCTGTTGCAGCAGGTAAACAGCTTAGCTGTCCTGGGTTAGTTTGGTTCCTGAAAGGTGTATAGTCAGGGACTAGTGCTTTGTTTTTGTTTGTTTTATTTTGTGTTTTTTAAAAAACAAATAAAAAACAAATAAATAAATGCATACATAAATAAATAAATAAAAATAAATAAATAAAAGCACATTTGAAATCAAGATCCTGTGTGTGTTGGTCAATCACCTGTGCTGAAAAGAACCCAAAGTGAGCAGAGTAGCAAAAATCCTTTACTATATGTATATATATATATATATATATCAAGTCCCAAACCAGATGCCAAGGACGCTAGGTTAATGTCTAAATACCCCTGGAGGGTTAGATGTAGCTGGAGCCTTACTCGGTGGATGAAACAAAATCATGTCTGGCACCTCTAACAGAAACGGAAGACATAACCCATAAGCTTTAATATGTGAGCAGTAATACAAATGGAAACATTTCTATTACAGAATGCCTGCGTTTCTAACCACTGAAATGTATGAGTCAAAGAGTGAATAGTTGACTAGCTGCACACCAATCTGACGCAGTTTATGTAGGTCTAGCGGATCCTACAATAGGTCACATAACCACGTACACTTTCCTACATTGCAGGCTAGAAAACTTTCCAATATTGCTTACATTTTGTAAGTGGCTGTGTAAGTAGCAATACTACATACTTGTCATACTTTTTTTTAATAATAATTAGACAAACAGCAGTAAAGGATGAACAATTCAAATGTTTTATTAGTTGTTATTTTTTTAAGCAAATCCAGCGATCATTCTCCATTTCTTTCTGTTTGTATGTACAATAATACCAATAACAACTTTTTTGTAAAATACTGCCACCTAATGGAATAAAACAAGCATAACCAGGAACTTGTATTTTCAAACATTTGCTAAATTTCTGTATGTCCTAGGATATCTACTGTATAAAAGTATTACATGGCAGCAACGTGCAGTAAAACACCCGTATTGTAGGCAAGGCTCTTAAAACAACAACACGAAGGAGCAAAAATCTCTTGTTCAGTATTTATAAGTGTCCAGTAAGAGTTCATTAGAGATCAATGTGGAGAAAGTGTGTTCATCAATTTATAGACTAGAGGGTTTTTGTTGATACCTTACATTAGGGACTGATATCCTTTTAAAGAATCACCAGATAACTACACAAATCAATAGGATTGATGTTGTCGGTAATTTTGATAGGGCATTCATTTTTTATAACCATTTTTTTTTATTTTTTTTTATGCTGAATCTCTTGGACCCTTGAAGACCCAACTTGACAACGTTTTGAGATTAATCAGACTCCAGTAATGTTCTTCTGTTCTTGTTCCATGAGCTCACTGTGGAGTCACTGCATGTCATAGAGGAAGGAGAGGGAAAGTGATGGGTGACGATTTACATTAAGCGTCTCTAATTGCTGTGTTTGGAGTTAAGGTTAGGGGGATAGAGTTAGGGTTAGGATTAAGGTTAGGTTTGGAGTTAAGGTCAGGGAGATAGGGTTAGGGTTAGGATTAAGGTTAGGTTTGGAGTTAAGGTCAGGGAGATAGGGTTAGGGTTAGGATTAAGGTTAGATTTGGAGTTAAAGTCAGGGGGATAGGGTTAGGGTTAGGATTAAGGTTAGATTTGGAGTTAAAGTTAGAGGGTTAGGGTTAGGATTAAGGTTAGGTTTGGAGTTAAGGTTAGGGGGGTACGGTTAGGATTTGGATTAAGGTTATGTCATGCAAAACAATTTACACATTAAATACATTGTAACTATGAATAATAACATTGTAATGATGTGTAAGTACACCTGTATGTACTACGTAAATACACAGGAATAAGAGACACTTGATGTAAAGTGTTACAAAGCGATGTATGCCTCAAGCAGTTTAGAACTTCCTAATAATGTAACAGACTTGCAACTTACTTTAAAGTGTTTAGATAATATGACTTGTGACTAATGCATTTCAGAGTAGAGTAGGAAACATTTTCCACCACAACCAATCAATGAAATGTGGGTTAAAATGCTAACACTTCCTTCACATTGAGTAAAACAACACTGAATTACAAACATAATACTGATCCACAAAAAGGGAGA
Organism: Acipenser ruthenus; assembly: GCF_902713425.1. Lineage (NCBI taxonomy): Eukaryota > Metazoa > Chordata > Actinopteri > Acipenseriformes > Acipenseridae > Acipenser > Acipenser ruthenus. The sequence goes on along the minus strand of NC_081200.1, from coordinate 3,041,951 downwards.
CAAAACCGAACCAGGTAACTACAGACCAATAAGCCTGACTTCTATTATATGTAAACCTATGGAACATAATGACAATGTCAACCCAGGGGACTTTTTCAATCTGATAAAAGAAACAAGGACGAGGGGTCACAAATGGAGATTAGATAAAGGGGCATTCAGAACAGAAAATAGGGGCACTTTTTTACACAGAGAATTGTGGGAGTCAGGAACCAACTCCTCAGTAATGTTGTTGAAGCTGACACCCTGGGATCCTTCAAGAAGCTGCTTGATGAGATTCTGGGATCAATAAGCTACTAACACCAAAACGAGCAAGATTGGCCGAATGACCTCCTCTCGTTTGTAACCTTTCTTATGTTCTTATGTTCTTGTGTTAAGATTCAAGAACTGACAGTGAAGACATCTGGAATGACTGAGTGTCTCGTTGGGTAGTCCCTTGTGCATTATTCTGCACAGGAGAGAACACGCTGTCACGGAACTCCTTAACTGCAAAGTAATAGAACACAGCATCCAGACAGCAGTTGGTACTGGCAAGCCAGTCTGCAGCATGAAAGAAAGTGTGCACTTTCTGACCAAGACTGCAGTTATCATTAGAATATATCTGAACTAAGAACTTGAGTAAAAATCCAACGTGGAAGGGTGTAAAGCAAACCACAAAGACAACTGCATTGGTAGTAAGCATGTGAATGCTTCTGCTGTTCTCCTCATGGGGACCGAGGTGCTGAGCTTTCAGCAGCGTATAAACAGACTGAGCCGAACAGTAAAACACTGCGATAAGAGGCAGGACAAACCCAACGATCTCTGTAACAAAAACAAAAGGCATCTCGAATATCTCGTCCTTTTGGAAACATTTAAATGCTGTACTATTTTTTTGAAAGTGGAAACTGTGCTTGAAAAAACCGACACTCAGCGTACATACGGTTATCCATATTAAAATGCACAGGACTCCAGCTTCCAAAGGTGACCTGATGCTTTTGGCTTTAAAGGGATGTTTGATTGCAATGTATCGGTCAATGCTTATAGTAGTGATTGTTAGGATGCTCACATACATGTTCACGTAGTAAACCGAGACTAGGAGTCTGCACAGGTCTGTTTCTAACATCCACTCGTAGTTGTAGGAGTACATCTTGAATGGGAGAAAGAATAGCAGGAGGATGTCTGAAATCACCAAGTTGGTCATGTATATTTTAATCTCTGTCCATTTTCCTTTGCGGCAGAACACCACCAAGGCTATGGTATTTAATATGAGTCCTATGATAAAAACCGGTAAGTCCATTACCATCCGGATTAGCATCACATTTTCTGTCGTAAGATTGCAGGATTTATTCATCATTGTGTAGACTGTGAAAAATAAAAATAACTATGATAAAGTATATTTGATTTATTTGTTTTTCTTAAAAACACGAATTACAATCAAACAACAAGGCATGCTGTACAAAAAGCCATTCAAATTAAAAAAAAAAAAAAACCCTGCACATCAAGGACTTGTTTTTTAATTGATTTTAGAAAATTATTATTATTTCTTAGCACAATATTTCTTTTTCATTTTTAGGACACTCAATATGTTCTGCTTAACTATCAGAAGGATTTTATTGACTCTTGATTTAAACCAATATGCTTATTATTACAGGTTTCATAACTAATAAAAAAAGCACATTTTCCACTGGAGCAAACTATCTGCCTGTTTATACCTTTTATAAAAGTTTTTTCATTGCACTTTTCCCATGGTTATACTCTGCATTTACTATGGCTTACACTGGTTTGCCATGTTTCGTAATATGCTTTACTATACCTCACTATTCTTTACAATGTTTAAATATTCTTTACCGTGTTTTCACGATACTGCATTACATTTTGCTATGCTTTTACTTTAACGTTAGTCAGCTATGAGAAGTGAAAGATTACTCACCTCAACCTCAAAGCCCATGCACTCAATGAACAGGCAAGAGTTTAACATTTGCTTCTGAACATGACAGTGACAGGACATTAATACCGCACACAATACAATGAACAACCCAGTTATCTACCACAACCCCCTACAGTATAGTGTGTGTTTAAATGTATAAAAAGTAATTATTTTCTATTACTGTTAACAATGTTTTCTTCAGAAAATTTACTCTATATATATATATATATATACATACATACATATATATATTCACAGAGGTTCATTTTAGGAAATTGCCTTTTTCCTGAAATCCTAAAACAGAGAAGAGTTGCTGTACACTTTCTTTCTCTAGTCTATTGAGACACGAATGAAATGAAATACAAAATCATTCCCCACAGTTCTTCTGTTAACTGTTACCAGTTGTTTTAATCAAAAAGATCAATGAGCAGTAAATAAAAGCAACACAGTGGTGACCTACTGTAATACATTATCTTTCACGGAGCGGAGTGAATGTCAGAACACTGTAAATGCTTCTTCAAGTTGATATACACATAATGGGACACAAAAGAGAAATTATTGATCGCAATTTTTGAAGCTGAATCAAGGACTGGCGACATGCTTTGCGGTTACATTCAAGACTTTTATTAAACTATACAGATAATAAAAAGCTTTGCCTTGCCACCACACACACTTTAGTGCCAGCAAAATACTATATTACCGTAATTCATAAGCTATACAGTCATATACATAGATGTAGCAACACACATATCATTTTCCCCAGTCAGTTGTTTAAATAGAGTAGTGGGTAACAAGTTCATAAAGTGCAAAAACTAAAACTGTGCACAAATAAATTCTCCCAGACTAGTAATAACCTTTTAGTCATCTTCTACAATACAAAGCATGCATCAGCAGAGCACACATAAAGAAATAACATTGATACATCATACCTGCTACATTTAAAAGAGTTTTAAAATAAGACTTACTTCTTAAAGGGGTTTGTAACTCAGACAAGTTCTCTTTAACTGGGAGCAAACGGCCCCAGCCTCTTAGGGGTTATGGATGTCGTGCAATTCTTCACACTAGAGAAAGTTAGATGGTCACTTTATGGGTCTACCAGAACAGACTCCAACCCCAAGTAAAAGAACTACTTCTTTTGCTTTCCATTTTGTCCGGACGATTCTGTCAATTCACACTGCGTCTCTCTGTCGCTTTCTCTGTCCCATGTTTACTCTGCTTATTTCTGATATTGTTGATATTTGTTTTCTGTTTGTGTTATATAGAAAAATGATATTCTAATAAAAAAATAAATGCCATATTTAATATAGAGAGTAAAGTCATAAACTGTCAAAAGCAGACAATAAATATTTTGAAAACACGATTTTCAAGTGTTACAGAACCCTCTGCACTCTATACAAGCACTGTATTACTTTACCTTTGCTGTATTATGTGTTGTCCTTACCACAGAACTATATGTAAAAACACATTTTTTATTCATACATTGTGGGTCAGAAATCAGGTGGCGGAATACATTTCTCAACTTTTATTCAGGACCAGTCACCAAAGGAGAAAGATCATTTCACTTATAAACAACTTAGTAATCTGACTGAAATGAGCATTGTTTTGTGATCTGAATACACCACAGTCCTCATAACAGTAAATTCACCTTCTCTTGGCACGCGATACAGCGAAAGCGATGTAATGCATTTCTTGAAAACATTGCAGAGGGTTATGTACTGTACATTAACACTAATGTGCACACTGATATATAAAGACAACACCACTGTGAACATTCATACTGCAGATAACTGGCAGGGGTGAGTGTTCTGATGGATGATCCTTTTCTGTACAGGAGAGACAATGTTGGTACGAAATGCCTTAGCCACAAAGTAATAGCCAATTGCATCCAAGCAGCAGTTGGTACTGGCAATGCAGTCAGCAACATGTAGGAAGGTGTGTGCTTTCTGAAGAAGATTGCAGTGGTCTTGAGAAGACAAAGTCTGAATTAAGAACTTCAGTAAGAGCGCGACGTGAAAGGGTGTAAAGCAAAGAAAAAACACAACTCCATTTGAGGCAATTATCCGAACACTTCTAGTTTTCTCCTCTTGGGAACTCACATGCTGTTCTTTCTGCAACGTACAGATCGACTGCGCTGAACAATAAGCCACTGTGATAAGAGGCACAACGAATCCTAATATCTCCAGAACCAAAAGGAAAGCATGTGGAAAGGGCTCTTCTGAATCCTTTTGAAAGCATTTGAATTCTGACTGATTTTTATGATCATGAACACTTTTCATGTAAAAACTGGCACTCAGTGTGCCTACAGTTATCCATATTAAAATGCACACGACTAATGCTTTCAAAGGTGACCTCATTCTTTCGGCTCTAAAAGGGTGTTTTATTGCGATGTATCGATCAAAGCTTATAGCTGCGATGGTTAGTATACTCACATACATGTTTGCATAGTAAACTGAGACCAAAAGTGCACACAGATCATTGCCGAAAGTCCAGTGGTGTGTGTAGGAATACATCTTAAATGGTAGCGAAAGTAGAAGGGCAAAGTCAGAAATCACCAAGTTGGTCATGTATATTTGAGTCTCAGTCCATCTTCTTTTACAGCAGAACACCACCAAGGCTATGCCGTTTAATACGAGTGTAATATTTGGGTTCGGATGTAGTGAAGAAATGACTCTAATATCAACAACTCAATTAGATGCAGACAGATTACAATCCAACAGTTTTATTTAAAACAGCTCACACGATGTCAACAACAACTGCCACCCCTTACCCACTCTTCCTGGTGTTGTCAATAAAGCTTATCAATACAAAACCTTTAAATAACTTTATACAAACAATTAGAAGGCAAACACTCACACACTATTTATTAAAGCAATACTGCACAACTAGCTTAATGCTGCCAGGAGAGTTTAACCAACTTACTTACTAGCCTTTTAACAGTAAGTATTTTCCTTTATTATTAATAATATCGTATTAATGCTGTTTTACATGAATTATTAATTTTGTAAATATAAATGTTAACCTAATTTTAAAATACTTAATAATCCTAAACAATAACAAAAATAATCTTACACGAGTCCTATGACAAAAACCGGTAAATCCATTACCATCCGGATTAGCCTTACATTCTCCACGGTAAGATTGCAACTTTTATTCATCCTTGTATGCACTGTAAAACAATGAACTGGTTTTATTTTTTAACACACAACATGTACAACTGAAAAGGGTGCACCTTTTTGATCAATGTGATTTCGATATAGCTGCAGTCTGGTTTTAAATTGCATCAATTAAAGACAAGAAATATTTGTAAGAAGCAAATGAACAAAACAAAGACAACACATCAAATCTAAATGAACTCTAAACTTGATTTTTAACCTAGTTTGATTGTGTAAATTTGTTTGCAAATCTTTATTTGAAGACTGCATGAGCATTACCCATTAGTCTTTCCATTTTTTTATACACAGCAATTTGCAAACTTTTGTTTGTTATTAATGACTCCAGTGCAAAATGTGGTTCATTTTTTCTGTAAGTAAATACGGACATCATCTCAAGAAGTTCACCAACTGATTTCTGAGTCAACCAGTTTATTTTAAATAATATTTAAAAAGACTTGCAGTGAAACAAAAAATGTGTCTGTTTTAAGTAAAATATTACTTACCTCACACTCAAAGCACATACACAGTACTGGAGCATACACAGGTATTTGTAATATACAGTTGATGCTGTCTGCAAGATTAAACAGAGAATCTCCACTGATCAAAGGAAATGTATACCTCAGAGATCATATCAAATAATGTAAGACACCACTTGCAACCTGAATGTAAGTAAAATGTTCTATTTGGAGGACACTGCATGTGTAGTGATCCCAAACTATGCCATGGCCCAGGTTATAACCTAGTCATTAAATAAAACTGATATTAATTACAGTACCATGAATTACATTGACTGGTTTTGGTTTTAATCTTGCAAGAAAAGATACATATGGCCAGTTACGCTATCAACCAATGACAGCAAGGTGTTAGTCAAGACATGGCTTTCTTTATATCTGTGAGCATGAGCAAGTGCCAGTGGGGATCTTCACTGTTTTAAAGGTCTGATGAGTTAATATATAATACTGACACCAGCATAAGACTACAGATCTTGCATTGCATTTAATTCAATGGGCTGAGATGGCAATTCATTGCAATTATATTACCCAGAGTTCACTTTAAAAACATGACATAGAACCTAGGTGTGCGTGTGTGTGTATGTGTGTGTGTGTGTTCATGTCAATAATGTAGAGACGAAAAGAAACCCTGAGATGTTATAGTTTAGATTTAAAATGCCTGCTAGAGTTAATTCGTAATTATGTAATTTACTACAAAATAAAAGCTCAGTTCAGATTTACGATCTGCCTGATTGTTTTCTGCTCCACACTTATTTGTTTCTTATTCTCAAATAATATAATTCTGTCAAACCCAAACTCTCAAATAATATATTTAAAAAATAACATGTATACTTGCATGCTTTATAAATATATATATAGCATGTGAGTATAAATGTATATATATACTGAGCATCAAAAGAAACTTATCACTTATATTTGAGCATCAAAAGAAAAGCATCACTTATATTTGGATCAAATTCACTAGATGTGATCGAAACTCTGTTTTAGAGCAGGTGCAGTGACTTTTTTATTGTGCTGATTAACAATTGACATCACAAAGATGCTGCAAAATGATCTGTTGATCTTGGGCAGGTCTTTTGACTCTTCATCTCCCAGTTCATGGCCTGTCATTGACAGAGTGTGTCTGGTCATACCATCTTGCCAGGTTTGAAATTGCTGGCTGTGGGCACCCAAGACAGCGAGCCACAGTACGCTGCCCTAGTCCAGCCTCCAACATGCTGATTGCACGAAGATGCTGCTCTCTTGACAGACATGGCATATTGTTTTTTTTCTGTGATTTTCTTTATTGCTTTTATTCAAGCTTGCAATTCAACAGCTGAAATCACCCCATATCCAGTGTCCAATCAACTGTCTCATTAATTAGGTGATTAAGTGCATATGCTTCAGTCATACTCACTCAAGCGTGTTATGGTCAGGGATTATTATTATTATTTTTATTTCTTAGCAGACACCCTTATCCAGGGTGACTTACAATTGTTGCAAGATATCATATTATTTTTACATACAATTACATTATTTTTTATTTATTTTTTTTACACATTCTTTTTTCATACAATTACCCATTTATACAGTTGGATTTTGACTGGAGCAATCTAGGTAAAGTACCTTGCTCAAGGGTACAGCAGCAGTGTCCCCCACCGGGAATTGAACCCACGACCCTCTGGGCAAGAGTCCAGAGCCCTAACCACTACCCCACACTGCTGCCCATGATTGATCGGTATATTTAAAATGATATGTCTATACACAGTGTGTATTTATATATGTGTATAGAGCGAGAGAGAGAGTGAGAAAGCGAGAGAGAGAAAGCAAAGCAATGTTTTTTTTTAATATATACTGTATGGAGATGCAAATGCTTTCATGCTTGTGATTCTAATATTTTTAGACAGTAGATTTTATAGGGGACCTGTTAAATGCTCCACAACCGGTTAAAAATGTTTGTCAAAGACAATCCTTTCAAGCTAGTAGCGTCATCTCTGCATTTACAAGCAATGTGGTTAACCAACTTCTTGCTGAGAGTTAGAAATGCAGTAGCGCTGATGAGAATGAGCAAGCAGATGCAAAGCATATTGCAATCCGCTGTAACATTTAGTGGCTGTCATGTGATATTCACTTTCTGACCTTTGAGCAATTGAAAATGTTCAACAAACACGTCTTAAAATTAAGAAACGCGATATAGATCTGAATCAATATGTACATTACCACCAGGAATGAAAGGACTAGGAGGGTTTTTGTAGTTATTGTTCTTCACGATGTTTAGCCCTTTGAGGTACAAGGGACATATATACCCCTCAAATAAAATGAATAAAATTTACTGACTGGTCAGTTTCCTCCTTGTGATATTTGAGTCACTCAAATGTATTTCAAGAAGAAACTGCTTGAACAACTGCTCAGTCCCTGGTGTACCTTCGGGGGTTAATACTTGCAGTACATGTGGAGAGAAAACCCCTACAAACATTATGGAATTCATGCAGTAAAACAGAAAATTGTGTTCTAAAGGAACAGAACATGCAGGCATTGTGCAAACTTTTTGAAAGTACAGTCGACATGCATTTAGAAAGTGTCATTGCCACAATAACCTTTTCACCTTTTTTAAGATTGTGTTACGATACCCTCTGATGCTTAAAGACTTTTGAAACTTTTGAAAATCTGGAAATGAAACCACACTGTACAACTTGAAGGTTATCAAGCAGAAGTTATGTAACTGCACGCAGGTGGAAATTGATTGAGGTTTTCTGTAGAGACAGTTTACCATATCCCTTTTGTTGCATTGCAATCAGTGTAGATAAAGGTTATTGTAATTTACAGAGATCATATACACTACTAAAGCTAAACTAAATAACATTTTTACAATTGTATTTTTGTTGAAAGGTTCCTAAATGTAAAACTCAATGCAGTTCCTAATCAGACTCAATTAGGATTGGTTACTTATCGCTAGTTATTATTATTTAAAGCCTCTTGGGTTTCAGTCCGATGGACTTAGTGTGTTGTAAAGGTACGGCACTCTGGCTGTGCCTATGCCCACACTAGCTTCTCCACATCCATCGCCTGTGTGAATGGCTGTGTGTGTGTGTGTGTGTGTGTGTATGTGTGTGTGTGTGTGTGTGTGTGTGAATGGCTGTGTGTGTGTGTGTGAATGGCTGTGTGTGTGTGTGTGTGTGTGTGCGTGTGTGTGTGTGTGTGCGTAATCGTTTTCATTTTAGGGCTGTTTGGTTGATTTTATATTCTTTGTGTCTATCACTGGGGAAACTGAACAGATATTCATAAATAGCACCACATGTTGGGTTAAAAGTAGTAGTACAGTCTAGAAAGTTAGTCTGGCACAAGCTAACACATTATTAACTAACACATTAGAAAGGCACTAATACATTTGGCTGTGCATCATGTGAATCTGGCTTGGGAGACCCAAGTGTGTCAGCTTGGATTGGGGATGGTCTATGGCAAGACTGAAACCCTTAACAAAACACAATCCAGTTTGAACCAATGTGTTAATATACAGTATGTCATCTGTACAGCTGGTAATGGAACTGTGGTTTACATCTCAGTAAAAAGAAACAGAACATTTCTCTGTGGTTCAGAAACCAATGTGCATGATGTCTGCAAGGCACGTAGTCAAAATAACACATTAAACAGAGGTTATCAACCCATCATTGTTTGTTTTTAAATACTCTATTCAGTATGAATGTAAAGCTAGTCAAGGCTGTTGTTGAGATCAAACCAATTTGATGCACTACACTATGTGCATGTTTTAAAAAGGGACCTGTTAAATGCTCCACACCGTGGCCTAGTTAGTAATCGCAGTATGGAGCTCAATTTTTTCCATGACTGAAACTCATGCTTTAACTTTTGGAAAATCGCTCGCATACCTGCTGTCCATACTGTAGTGCCTCCCAAAAACAAGAACACCTCCAGAAATGCAAAATAACGTTAATATGTAACACATTTTGCTAGTTAACATTTGTTACACAAACAGAAAGCAGAGAAAAAAAAGCAGAGAAAAAATAAATAAATAACTAAAGACATGATCTCAATCACAGGGGCTTGACTCCATCCACAGGGGCTTGATTCCTTCCACTGGAGCGCAGACTGTTCATATCGATCTGCTGAGGATATCATGTTAGCTCATGGACAGTACCGAGGAGGAGAGCAGGGTGTACAGACTAGAGAGGGTGAGGAGAGGAAAGCGGGTCCCGACAGTTCATATATTGGATTGGGATTTTCTGCACCAGGTTGCTGCAGAGCAGTACTATGATGACATGCAAGAGAAGCTGGAAGAGTACATTAGTTTGTGGTCTGCTGCTGTACTGGTTACCAGTATGCCAACCAACACATTTTGAACATTAGAACATTCACCAAATAGCTCAATCTTTTTTGCTCCAATGGAAATTGATGAGTTCTTGTCTGACAGCTTTTTATAATGGAGGATCTTCGCTGCTTCCTGTTATGCCTGTGTGACAACACATTGCTGGTGAAGGCTTGACAAGAATGAAGGCTTTGACTAGAGAGAGAATTGACTTGGTGCTGTGTAGGTAGATATGATTGCTCGTTATATGTTTTACATGGTTGTTGCACCACAGGAATTTACCATTTTTAAAATCATGCTGATATACAGTAGCCTACATATACTGTATGATCTCTCTTTCTTACAATAGCTATCTTGGTTGTTATTGAACTGCAGGTATTTACCACGGTTTAGCAAAGACGTTAACTCTTTAGTTTTTAACTAATTAATGTATTGTTTCTTCCCAAACTTGTAATTGAAATACATGCACTATGATAACCAGTCTCCTGTTCGTTTTCTGTCCTAATTATACAAAGTACTGTATGTAAAAATAAATGAAACAACAAAGTGCATAATACAAAATAATAATAATACTGTATAAGCAACACGTTTCAAGTACATCATGTGATTGATGTGCACCGTGGCCTAGTTAGTAATCACAGTATGGAGCTCAATTTTTTCCATGACTGAAACTCATGCTTTAACTTTTGGGAAATCGCTCGCATACCTGCTGTCCATACTGTAGTGCCTCCCAAAAACAAGAACACCTCCAGAAATGCAAAATAACGTTAAATATGTAACACATTTTGCTAGTTAACATTTGTTACACAAACAGAAATACACATAAATATCACAGGCTACTTACAAATTTATTTTTAAATTATGTATTTGTTGCTTTATATATATATATATATATATATATATATTGTAATAGATTCCGCAACTCACTTGGTTCGTTGCCCCTTTAAAAATAGACCCAACACACTGGAATGGATTTTTAAGTGCGGTTGCACAATTTTTAATAAGCACAAAAATAAACAAACACAAAATAAACACCTAGCTCTTTACGAGCACTAACTAAACAAACAGGAACCTAAACTATAAATCAGGACAGCTAAGCTGTTTACCTGGAACACAAAACAAAGTCTTCACCACGAAACAAACCACACAGGTTTACACTACCTTTCTTCACCCGACTGCTCGGAAGCAGAGCACCTATCCTGCTTCCTTCTCTCTCAGCAGCCATGGGCAGACTATCTGCCTCTCTTAAATACCCTGCACCTGGTACTAATTTAACAATGGCTACCAGGTGCAGGGGATAATTAATACTACAACAATTAACAAAATTCAATTAAACAATAAAGCAAAACAATCAAACAAAACAAACCCACACATTTTACTGCGGGGATGACTCCAATCCCATCCCCACTGTGTTACAATATATATATATTAGTGATATTCACATTCTCTTATCTAGCGTCATACTGTCGAAGACATCCGATCTACTAATTTATATAAATTATAAATTATTTATTGTTTGTTAATATATCCGATCAACTTATTTCCTAGGCTGGATATACTTATTTCCTGGGCTCGATCCACTTATTTCCCAGCCTAAGCTCGTAGGCATTAGAAACAATGGAACCTCCCCTTTAAATTCTACAGCTTGATCAACTTATCTCCAAGGACACCGGCAGGAGCGGATCGTCCACTAGTGGCGCTAGGGCGTCACCCCACCATAGCAGAACACAAGAAAAAAAAATAAAAAGCATAAAAACGACTGTGAACTTTAAGTGCTTAATTCGGACATTTACTCACGTTCTTATTTGTTATTATCCAGAGCAAATGCGCATTTTATGGAAAAAAAAAGTATTTATGCCAAATTGCTGGTTATGCTTATCGTATGCCTCTTCTCCTGGTTCCGGGGGGTCACGCCCGGAGGATGTGTAGTTATGATTTTCGGCCGAAATTGTAGCCTAGCTTTTCACTGCTCCTATTAATAGCATTTGAGGTGGCGAATTTAATGCCCAATGGGGAGTCTATGCATTTACCAACTAGACACACTAGATGGCGGTTTATAAAATATTGCTATATTTATATTTAGGTTTATCCTGTAAATATTTCACTACAGTTAATATTTGTTAATTTATTTTTGGGTTTATAAACATTTTGGACGATTTAGTATGATTTCTGGTAAGCTTGTTCTTGTAATCGCCAAATCTCCCGACAAAAAAAATAAACTCACTCATCTAACATTCTGTCTATCTATCTTTATTTTCATATAAAACTAGCCCTGGTTGGTTGTTGGAACCTTTGGAGATGTCAGTCATTTGGTAAGCAACCAATGTTTTTTTTTTAAAAAGGCTTAAAATGGGCGTCTACCATCACCATTACGTCATCGTTCATAGTTCACCCTTATTTTTTACATTCAAACTAGGTAATCCTATATTTCATCATAGAGCTGTTTAGATAATATGGTATACTTTCGGTGGATATTTGTCCTGATTAACAAGCCAAAAGTCATGTTATGTCAGTCAGACCTCAAACAAATAATCTGAGAAGAAAAGTTACAGAGAAGAAATGTAAAACCCAGCTTGCTTTAAGCTGTTCCTATACTATTTAAGTTACAGGAATTTCCCATTGTGTCACCAGCTGGTTAAACTTGTTTCAGTAATTGAATGCCTGCCAATGAACATGTGAGTGGACTGAAACTAAGCAGGGAGTGTTGCTGAGAGCAGGGCACAACCTATCTGGGAAAAGCTAAGCCTTTTTGTGCAAAGTGGTTTGCAGTGTGCAGGTGTAGTGATGATGTGATTAGGACACAGAAGACAGACAACAAAGTTCACAATCCAAACTGGTTTTATTTTATAATCCTGGTCTAGCGACCACAAAGAATACAATTAGAAATATAAGCAAACCAAACACTCATGGGTATTTTACACGCATCCTTCAGCTGTTCTCTCTGAACCATTACAAAGGAACAGATCACCTAGCCATGTCCCCTGTTTGTACCTTCAGTCATGCCCCCTTGGTTAGCAAGTGCAGTGCAGCCGTTTCTCCTCCAGTCCGCGGTTGCCACATCACTTTCCGTCTGGAGCGATGACTTAATTTGCCGCAGCTGTGCCCGCTTCTAGATGGCCGACTTCCCCCTAACCCTGGGAATGAATTGTCAGGCCATCCAGTCCAGGGCACTTTTGCCTTTATATTGCAACCTCACAGGTTGGGAGGGAGATTTATCACCGAGAATCATTCTGTCTCTGTCTCATCTCTACAGTACCTTTAAAGAACGGGCAGCATTGATTTAGACATCTGTTTTGTACATTCAGGTATTAGATTTGATGAGGAACAGTAAGAATAAACCCAGACCCCTTCAATTTCAGCCCACTTTCTTCCACCTCAATGTGTTCTAACATGACCTGTTAGATGTGTATGTTTACAAAGGAGACAAAAGTCCAATGCAGGAAGCAGCAACAGTACACACACTTCATGTCAAAATACTTGTATTTAAAAGACACAACACACGCTTGTCATTGTCAACCTGGTGCTTGAGAAAGCAGGAAGGAGCAGTGAAGCAATGCTTTGTTTCTAGTCATTTGGTAAGCAACCAATGTTTTTTTTTTAATTTTGTTTGAACAGTTTGATTGCTCTCTGATGGGTCTTGTGTGGTTCCATCAGAATGTTTGTTTTGATTGTTGTTTAAAGTAACCTTGTTAATATGTTTTAACAATTTGAAATCAGGTTCTGTTTTCTTTTTTTTTTTTTTTAGTGACCTTATTGGCCATTTATCAGATATCAGAATTTTTCAGTTCACCATTGTTGTGCGAAACGCTGTTTAACTTGCTTCCGATCAGAAGTGATCAGTGACAGTGACAGTAAACAGTAGAAAACAATGTCCTACATCCACTGTGTTCACATGTAAGAATGACAGTCACATCCCTCTATCTGATTACCCCCGGATTCTGATGTTCTCAAAAACTTATGTGCCAAATGCAGTAAGTGTGACATCCATACAGACAACTGGACAGGCTAATAAACCCAGATTAAACAGTTGGGCTATCCAACAGAAATAGGGTCAGAAAGACTGACACTGAGAGACAGTGGTGTTGCTGAGGTCTGGAGATTATCCAAGCACAAGCATAGGTCATTTTATCTAAAGTGACTTAGTGGAAGGAGAAACACATTGGACAAGTATTAACTCAGGAGATGGCCACCGTCTGCATGAGTTTAATAAGGATGTGTGAAATATATCAGATAGCTAAATAAATCACTAGCTGATCAGTCACGCATCCTCACAAGGTTTTTTTTTAAATATAAACACTATAACAAATATGCGGCGCTTTTATCCACGCTGCAAACAATAATACAAATAATAAAACCGAGCACATATATAGGGGCGGGACACTATTTCAATGAAACCTGAAGAATGCCATTAGAGGTTTATTTTTCAAACAAGGAAGTAAAAGGTCTTTAAATACAAATAATATTTCAGGTTTCATTGAAAGCCAGAATTTAACACTGCTCCAAGCAGCTCCGTAATGTTACAGGGGTACGTTCTGTAAAGCAGAGATGTACCTACCATGTAACAACATGAAAATTATTTTGTTTTTAATGATAGTTTCTGCTGAGCAGACACAAGGTAAGAACCGTTTTTTTCCTCTGTAAAGCGACAAGTGGAATGAAAGACATTTCAAATGTAGGTGTAACGTTATACCAGTGCTGACAAGCTCAGTTACACAGGGTACCTGCAGACAGTCCTGCAGTCATGAACAGTGTAGTGTTGGTACCTGAATATGTGTGTTTTCTGCTATTTCTGAGGTTTGTTCTGTAAAGTGAAGATGTTCAAGCTAACAGTTAATGGCAGTGATTAGTTTGGTGTCAGAGTAGTCTAATGTTGCAGTGTAACCCTACAGTGCAGTACATGGTAAAACAATAAACTGCTTTGCCAGAATTAAATAGATGTCAATATATATTTTGCATTCAACACTTATATTATAAAACAATACCTAAATCCTACTTTCAAACAGTTTCCATATCTAAGCAATAAAGGTACAACATTATCAGCATGTCTTAAAAATAAGTTACATGTCAGTCTTTATCCTTCCACAGCAACAGAAACCGCACTTGAAACAACTACAATACCTGAACCAACTACAACACCTGAACCAACTACAACACCTGAACCAGCTACAACACCAACTGAACCAGCTACAACAACAACTGAACCAGCTACAACAACACCTGAACCAGCTACAACAACACCTGCATCAACTACAACAACACCTACAACAACTGAACCAGCTACAACAACTGAACCATCTACAACAACACCTGAAAAAGCTACAACACCACCTGACCCAGCTACAACAACACCTGAACCAGCTACAACAACACCTGAACCAACTACAACAACAACTGAACCAGTTACAACACCTGAACCAGCTACAACAACACCTGCATCAACTACAACAACACCTACAACAACTGAACCAGCTACAACACCTGAACCAGCTACAACACCTGAAAAAGCTACAACACCACCTGACCCAGCTACAACAACACCTGAACCAGCTACAACAACACCTGAACCAGCTACAACAACTGAACCAGCTACAATAACTGAACCAGCTACAACAACATCTGAACCACCTACAACACCTGAACCAACTACAACAACACCTGAACCAACTACAACAACACCTACACCTGCATCAACTACAACAACACCTACGCCAACTACAACACATACATCAACTACAACAACAACTACAACAACACCTACACCAACTACAACAACACCTACACCAACATCAACAACACCTACATCAACTACAACACCTACACCAACTACAACAACACCTACACCTACATCAACTACAACACCTACACCAACACCAACTACAACAACACCTACACCAACTACAACACCTGAAACAACTACAAAACCTGAACCAGCTACAACACCTGAACCAGCTACGACAACAACTGAACCAGCTACAACAACACCTGAACCAGCTACAACAACACCTGCATCAACTACAACAACACCTACAACAACTGAACCAGCTACAACACCTGAACCATCTACAACAACACCTGAACCAGCTACAACAACACCTGAACCAGCTACAACAACTGAACCAGCTACAACAACACCTAAACCATCTACAACACCTGAACCACCTACAACACCTGAAACAACTACAACAACACCTACACCTGCATCAACTACAACAACACCAACGCCAACTACAACACATACATCAACTACAACAACAACTACAACAACACCTACACCAACTACAACAACACCTACACCAACATCAACAACACCTACATCAACTACAACACCTACACCAACTACAACAACACCTACACCTACATCAACTACAACAACACCTACACCAACACCAACTACAACAACACCTACACCAACTACAACACCTGAAACAACTACAAAACCTGAACCAGCTACAACACCTGAACCAGCTACGACAACAACTGAACCAGCTACAACAACACCTGAACCAGCTACAACAACACCTGCATCAACTACAACAACACCTACAACAACTGAACCAGCTACAACACCTGAACCATCTACAACAACACCTGAACCAGCTACAACAACACCTGAACCAGCTACAACAACTGAACCAGCTACAACAACACCTAAACCATCTACAACACCTGAACCACCTACAACAACACCTGAAACAACTACAACAACACCTACACCTGCATCAACTACAACAACACCAACGTCAACTACAACATATACATCAACTACAACAACACCTACACCAACTACAACAACACCTACACCAACATCAACAACACCTACATCAACTACAACAACACCTACACCAACTACAACAACACCTACACCAACACCAACTACAACAACACCTACACCAACTACAACACCTGAAACAACTACAACACCTGAACCAGCTACAACACCTGAACCAGCTACGACAACAACTGAAACAGCTACAACAACACCTGAACCAGCTACAACACCTGAACCAGCTACAACAACACCTGACCCAGCTACAACAACACCTGAACCAACAACATCTGCATCAACTACAACATCAACACCTGCACCAACTACGACAACATCTGAACCAACTACAACATCAACACCTGAACCAAATACATCAACACCTGCATCAACTACAACACCTGCACCAACTACAACACCTGCACCAACTACAACAACACCTGCACCAACAACATCTGCATCAACTACAACATCAACTCCTGAACCATTTACAACAACACCTGCACCAACTACAACAACACCTGCAGCAACTACAACAGCAACACCTGCACCAACTACGACAACATCTGAACCAACTACAACATCAACACCTGAACCAACTACATCAACACCTGCATCAACTACAACAACACCTGCACCAACTACAACACCTGCACCAACTACAACAACACCTGCACCAACAACATTTGCATCAACTACAACATCAACTCCTGCACCAACTACAACATCAACACCTGAACCATTTACAACAACACCTGCACCAACAACATCTGCATCAACTACAACATCAACACCTGAAACAACAACATATGTACCAGCTACAACAACACCTGAACCAGCTACATCAACACCTGAAACAAATACAACAACACCTGCACCAACTACAACACCTGCACCAACTACGACAACATCTGAACCAACTACAACATCAACACCTGCATCAACTACAACACCTGCACCAACAACATCGGCATCAACTACAACATCAACACCTGAACCAACTACAACAACACCTGCACCAACTACAACAACACCTGCACCAACTACAACAGCAACACCTCCACCAACTACAACACCTGCACCAACAACATCTGCATCAACTACAACAACACCTGCACCAACTACAACAACACCTGCACCAACTACAACAGCAACACCTCCACCAACTACAACACCTGCACCAACAACATCTGCATCAACTACAACATCACCTGAACCAACTACAACAACACCTGCACCAACTACTACAACACCTGCACCAACAACATCTTCATCAACTACAACATCAACAACTGCACCAACTACATCAACACCTAAACCAACTACAACAACACCTGAACCAACTACTACATCTGAAGCAACTACAAAATCAACACCTGCACCAACGACAACAACACCTGCATCAACTACAACACCTGCACCAACTACGACAACATCTGAACCAACTACAACATTAACACCTGCACCAACGACAACAACACCTGCATCAACTACAACATCTGCACCAACTACAACACCTGCACCAACTACAACAGCAACACCTGCACCAACTACAACAACACCTGCACCAACAACATCTGCATCAACTACAACATCAACACTTGAACCAACTACAACACCTGCAACAACTACAACAACACCTGCACCAACAACATCTGCATCAACTACAACATCAACACCTGCACCAACTACAACACCTGCACCAACTACAACAACACCTGCACCAACAACATCTGCATCAACTACAACATCAACACCTGCACCAACTACGACAACATCTGAACCAACTACATCAACACCTGAACCAACTACATCAACACCTGCATCAACTACAACAACACCTGCACCAACTACAACAGCTGCACCAACTACAACAACACCTGCACCAACAACATCTGCATCAACTACAACATCAACTCCTGCACCAACTACAACATCAACACCTGAACCATTTACAACAACACCTGCACCAACTACAACAACACCTGCAGCAACTACAACAGCAACACCTGCACCAACTACAACACCTGCACCAACTACGACAACATCTGAACCATCTACAACATCAACACCTGCACCAACTACAACAACATCTGCATCAACTACAACATCAACACCTGCACTAACTACAACATCAACACCTGCACCAACTACAACATCAACACCTGCACCAACTACAACATCAACACCTGAACCATTTACAACAACACCTGCACCAACTACAACAACACCTGCAGCAACTACAACAGCAACACCTGCACCAACTACAACACCTGCACCAACTACGACAACAACTGAACCATCTACAACATCAACACCTGCACCAACTACAACAACATCTGCATCAACTACAACATCAACACCTGCACTAACTACAACATCAACACCTGCACCAACTACAACATCAACACCTGAACCAACTACAAAAACACCTGCACCAACTACAACAACACCTGCACCAACTACAACATCAACACCTGAACCAACTACAACACCTCCACCAACTACAACAACACCTGCACCAACTACAACACCTGCACCAACTACGACAACATCTGAGCCAACGACAACATTAACGCCCGCACCAACGACAACAACACCTGCATCAACTACAACATCAACACCTGCACCAACTACGACACCTACACCAACTACAACACCTGAAACAACTACAACAACACCTGCACCAACAACACCAACACCTGCACCGACTACGACACCTGCACCAACTACGACAACATCTGAACCAACTACAACATCAACACCTGCACCAATGACAACAACACCTGCATCAACTACAAAATCAACACCTGCACCAAATACAACATCAACACCTGCACCAACTACAACACCTGCACCAACTACGACATCAGCACCTGCACCAGTAACAGCAACACCTGCACCAACTATAACATCAACACCTGCACCAACAACACCTGCACCAACTACAACAACACCTGCACCAACTACAACATCAACACCTGCACCAACTACAATATCAACACCTGCACCAACTACATCACCTGCACCAACTACAACAACACCTGCACCAACTACAACATCAACACCTGCACCAACTACACCTACACCTGCACCAACTACAATTACACCTGCAACAACTACATCAACACCTGCACCAACTACAACATCAACACCTGCACCAACTACAATATCAACAACTGCACCAACTACATCACCTGCACCAACTACAACAACACCTGCACCAACTACAACATCAACACCTGCACCAACTACACCTACACCTGCACCAACTACAATTACACCTGCACCAACTACAACTACACCTGCACCAACTACAACTACACCTGCACCAACTACGACATCAGCACCTGCACTAACTACATCAACACCTGCACCAACTACATCATCAACACCTGCACCAACTACAACAACAGGAACAACAAGTAAGTATGTTATATATTACTTTTATGGGAACGATAGTGGTAAAATTATTTTATGTTTAGAATATTCCAATACAATACCACTTTCTGTCCTAACTCACTTTTCAACACCAGTATAAGACCAATACTGTTGTGGTATACCTGTCCACATTTAAGAGTACATCAAAGATATTCTGTATTACACCAAGATACTGAACTCCACTGATTCTCTATGGCAGGGGTGTCAAACTTTTTGAGCTGCGCCCACCTTCCTCTAGTCTATGGTACTTGATGCTCACCCCCACCAACAGACACACGTTTGCACAAACAAGCTACCGATCCATCATAAGAGCAAAATTAACACTGCAAATTACAGTTTACGGATTGTGACCAACACTTACTAACATGCACACCACACAGTAAGTTGATAAACAAACACCATTAAGTCAGTCAGTGGAAGAGCTGGGATTTGAACTGGTGACTTTCTGGTTACAAGCCCTGGACTTTAACAAATGGACCACACTGCCTCCAGTGTGGGTCCAGTGGTTAAGTTAATATAACGTATAAAATGCGAAATTTTGGCTGGTATTAAATTCAGCAGATTTGCTACCTTGGGGGATATTTTCACAGCACGTTCCCAAAAAAAAGTCAGTTTTGTATTTATACTGTTTCAATTCAGGGGAACAAACAAACATGAGGCAGATGACCACAGCAAGATCTCAAATCAGGTTTTATTCACACAAGGTCAGGACACCACAACACAGCCCCAAGCTGCTGGCAGGCAGCTCCTAAATAGAGATCCCCCCCTGCCGAGCCCTATTGGCTCACATACACATGGGCTCATTTACATACACACAGACCAATCGCTCACACCGTCGGTCCCACGCAACCAGCTGACTGGCGGAACCGAACACAAATCACAGTGCAGCAAACACAGACCTCCATCTACATACAGCTGCACTGTGCACATGACACCCCAGGCAGCACTCGAGCACTGTCTAGACACAAAACGCTCTTTACTCACAGATTCATGCAGGGTGACTGTGAAAGGATGGCTTGAGTGGTGCATGTGGGTGGTGAGGTCAGACCAGGAAATGAACCAATAACAATGAACATACGGGGCTAAACTGAACGCAAGAGCTCTGCTTTTTTTTTTTTTTTTTAAATCCTGAACCCTTTAACGCCCCCCAGGATACTCGTCGCACCCCCCCTTTTGATAACCACTGCTCTATGAGGACCTCCGTCACGCTGCGCACAAAGGGTTGTGGGATATAGAGAGCGTGGGAGAAAATGTTCAATTGACAGTCAATGGAGAGGTGAAGGACTGAGCTGCTTTCAGCTTATTTTATCGATGTTTAAAAATATAAAAAAACTTGTGGGCTAGTTTACTATTTATATTTGTGTTGACGAAAAACATGGTAATGACGACATACAGTAACCTTCTGAAATTCACTTTTTTGAACACAGTACCAGAGATGGCACATGCGCAGAAAACAGGAATGAGCGTTTCACACAGAACTAGAGTAGACGGGTGCAATTATAAAACGGAGTTGAGCGTTTCACACAGTACAGAATAGATGGGTGCAATTATAAAACAGATTAGCAATTATAAAATGGATTTATTGGTATAAGCCATCCATTTGTATATGTTTTTACTACTGTGGCTTATCGTAGAATATCCTTGGTGTAAGTGTTGCATGTCTCAGACTCATGTATTCCATTGTCGTACCGATCCACCTGTGCACACTTATTCTGTTCGAGTCATAGCACAGCTGTACTGGTGTAGTGTTAAAAAGATAAGGAAGTGCATTGTCACAATGCGGTATGCGTACCAAAACTTGACCCGTGTAATGTTAGAAGGTGGTACACTCTCACATTGAAAGTGGTATGCTGTGAGATTTTGGTACAGGTGCAATCAATTGCGATGTGATATGTTTTCCTATTGTCAAACAGAGATACATTTACCATGAATTATACATCATTTTTTTGCAAAGCATTAATGATACATAATTTTTTTTGCAACCTTAAACTGGAAACAGACAATCAATTTCTCCAAAAAGAAAAAGCAGTTCACGACGTTCAAGACAAAATGAGAAGTGCACCGCAAAGTACATGAATTAAACAAGAATTACTTGCAGAAGTAAAAAGACCCAATGTATTGCATATGATAAATATCCGCATACTATTTTGTTAATGGTGGAAAAAATTATAAATTACATTTAAAAAGATGTAAAAGACTGAAAACAGCATAACGTACCAGATTTGAATGGGCACTTGCGTGCTTTCTTAGCGGAAGTTGTTTGGAAGTTGTTTAAGCATGCACAAGCAAGCGCAGTGCGCTGCGTACCAGTTATTACCTTTGTACCTAAAAATAACACTGCAACGGGACAAAACATGCTCTTGTCTGGGTTTCGTATGGATACAGTTATACCGGTATGACGCCGGTATAACTCCAGTGTGAACAGACATTGCAATACTGTTCTGCAACGATACCAGTATAAAAATGCAACAGGGCTATGTTTAAAAAGACACAAGTTAGAAAGGAGTCGATTACCTGCCATGGTAGTTTCCACAGTCCATTAACTTCCCATCAAGTACAAGAATAAAGAGTTACTTACTGACCAGAATAAAGTACATAATCACTCTATCAATGGCACCTTAGACCTTATAAAAAGACTATGACATTTCAATTAAAGAGAGCCAGAATCAAAAGTTTAACCATGAAAGCTTTATTCACCAGTATCACAGGGCTGCTCCCTCTTAGCAATTACACCCTGCAGGTCATCGCTGTGGCTGCAGATAGGTTAACAGGAGGAGACGCAGTAGCAATAGTGACATTTACAAGTGAGTTTGGTGATAGAAACTTCTACTAAAGAGACATCCATTGCAACATTTGGCTTTTTTACTGTAAGTAAGTGAGTAAAAGACTTTGTCAAGCTTTAAGAGGTTTGTTTTATGATTTCTGCAGGTGGGCTGGATGCTACTCTGAGAATGCAATTATCTGTTTCTGCATCAGCCAAAAAAGAAGAAAAGGAACTGGAAAGCATGATTTTAGCAGAGGTACTGTAGGCGGTTATTCTTTACCTAATTAATTTCAGTGGCATAATTCTACCTGTCACAACAGACTTCATCATTTAAACAGGTAATTAAAAACACACACACTGCTTAATTGTATTTCATTATTTCTCACTGAAAGCAGGTGCTGAGATGTAAGTAGAAATATGGATGTAGATTTGCGCATATCAGTCAGTGCCATTTAAATCAAATAGTCTGGATAAAGGTATGTGAATCGCGATAAATACATGGAAGTTCTGATTTCACAAATGACCGTCATTTCCATGCAATAGAATGTCTACAGCATCCTTGATTTTTGAATGGTTTGCGCATATGAAATGAACAACAAAGTATAGTCATAAACAGACCTGTTTCAATGATGTTGTTTTCTTTTATTGCAGATAAAAAAGTATATTGAGCAGTATCTTCCAGACAACAGGTTTCACTTAACTTGGAAAGGACTAAGAAGAAAGAATCCTTGAGCCACAACAAACATTACGGCACTGGACAGTCTCCTCAGGAAAACCATTACTTCACTATCAGAAACCAGTGCCAAAAAAAATACACATGGACAATTTATTTTATTTATCTCCTTCTCTATGTTTTCAAACTGTTCACTTTCATTTCTATTAACATTAACATGGAGGGGTCTATCTATCTTAATGACCTAAACCGAGGCGGATTTTAAAAACTCCAAACCAAACGGAATGCATTCGTTTGAAGCTGTACAGTGAATGACATGCTTCTGTGTGCAGGTCAGTTTAAGACAGTTGAAATCTGTTTCGTTTGTCCAATCACTTTGTATCTGCTTTCTCTCTGTATATAGAGAGAATTGAAATCAGGGTGTTATCAGAAGGAAAGTCCAGTGACCGAGCAGTGCATGGGGGGCTCAGACTGCTGCTTATAAACTATTGCCAATGTACTAATGAACTGGGTGACAATTTATATGAAGTGTCTCTAATTACTGTGTATTTGCATAGTAGTTACTTAGTAAATACATGTGTACTTACACATAATTGCAATGTATGCACATGTACTTAATAATGTGTAAATATTTTTGCATGATATATGTAAGTACACAATTATATCAGAAAAGGGTTAGGGTTATTTGGTACAAAAAGATTTACGTGTACAAGTACATTGTAACTATGCATAATAGCATTGCAATGATGTGTAAGTACACATGTATTTACTAAGTGACTACTATGTAAACACACAATAATTAGAGACACTTAAAGTGTTACCATGAACTGTGAGCAAACTGTTCTCATTGGTAAACTGACTGGTCCTGCTCCTTTCTCATTGGTATACTGACTTGCCCTGATCCTTTCTCATTGGTAAACTGACTGGCCCTGATCCTTTCTCATTGGTATACTGACTTGCCCTGATCCTTTCTCATTGGTAAACTGACTGGCCCTGATCCATTATTATTATTATTATTATTATTATTATTATTATTATTATTATTATTATTATTATTATTATTACTGTTTTTCCTCTTGTTTCTAGTAAAACATTATTTACACTCTACCTGTGGCCTCATTGTGTGTCTGTCCCAGTACCTGCTCGTTAGGTTGTTTCATCCATACCTGTCAGTGTTGTGTTCGCTTTCTTGTGCCCACTTATAGAGAAATAAGAAAACTACAATATTTCCATTTAACGGTAGATGGTGGTACTGTAGTATATACCATTTGCCATTCAAATGATATGATATACCAATGATATTATATAATATTATGTTTTATTTATAAATAAATTTCGACTTGAGAAAAATAACTGGAGCTTGTTAACTCTCCATTGACTTTCAAAATCATTCACTCTCCCATGCGCTGTGTGAATAGGAAACGCTTTCTCAAACACAAGTACAGTATCTTGGAGTGACATCCCTGGTGGCTGCAACACTATTTTGGGAAGGCAAGTGAATATTTCAAGCTCTGTAAAAGTGGTATCGTTTTAGATAAAAAGAAAAAGTGCAACTCTTTTGTACGCTTTCTGAAAATGCTGATCATTTTTAGGCAGCCCTTAGTTCCTTCCCACTGTGCAAGTCAATTGAAGTAATAATTTAAATTGCAATGACCTATAATTAACCTACTTAGGATAACTTCTTCCCTTCTGTTTTGTCCTGGTTAATTTGATGAAACCCTCTCCCTCTTTATCTGCCATCCATAAACTTTAGCACATTGCACAGCACACTGTACTACATGCTGCCCTTTCTATTGCAAAGACCGGACCCCTGCGTGTACTATTTCACGCTGTTTCATCGTGTCAGTGACTGCCCGAGTTGCAGACACTGAAGTACTACTAGTGGGGGCGTATATCATACGGTGCTTGTGCAGAATGTACCGTCAAAAGTGTATTCTTGTTAATTGCACTGTACCAGTAAATACATTGTAATCTCTCAAAGAGACGTCACTGGAGAGCTACCTTTGGACGCTACACCTCAGCTAGACTTCTGCTTCATTCAAGAATACAAAGAGATTCCAATCAGAGACACTCCACCAAGTCTACAGTGCTGTCTTCTGTTCAAATCTCCATGGACATGCTTCTGTGTTACGTGTTGTGTACTGGATTACCAATCCTGAAAGGTGTTATATCTCGGAATGTTTTTTTTCTGTATAAATATTTTACATACATGCATACACTGTACATACAGTACAACATCTATAGAAAAAGCATTTACACATCTATAAACAGGTTAGTGAACAAAAACAACATGCAAACTGCTTTAAACATGGGGAAATGTTTTGCTTTAAAAGTAAACAAATGTAAACAAAATTAATTAGGTTACAAATGCACAGTGTTGCTATACGGTTTGCTATAAACCATCTCCACCCAAAGCTTAAAAAAAAAAAAAAAAAAAAAAAAGCTAAATGTACAGTAACCTACAATTAAACTCCACCCTGCCTTCATAGACGAAAATCATTTGGGCTAACGACGCATCTCAATTATCTCTTTGAACAGCAGCTGTCGTTAAATAGGCAGCTAGGGATGAAATCCGATCGTGTACTGCTGTTTTCTCATTTTGACAGGCGTTAACTCTCTTATGTTCTTATATTCATTATGAATAGACCCAGCTATACATAGTTGTCATAAAATAACAAAATTAACCAAAAGCAAGCTTCTGTGCGCCTCTCTTCCTGTGTGTGTGGACCCGTCCGCCCCCGTGCAGTTTTTGTAAAATGTCCCAAACAAACGGCGACCTCTCGGGGGCCCCACTTGTGCTAGGGGTCCTACGCTATAGCGTAATTTGCGTATACTTTAATCTGCTGTCAGATTGATAAAAGAAAAAACAGAAAAAAAATTTACTCGCAGATTCTGATGTTCTCAAAAACTGTGTGCCAAAGAATGTCCTAAACAAGATTCAATCACAATGGAATAAGCACTTCTCTAAATTTATGGAGAGGCAGGCAGACAGGCAGGCAGGCGGGCAGGCAGACAGACAGACAGAGACAGGCAGATAGGCAGGCATACAGACAGAGAGATAGGTAGAGGGCAGGCAGGCTGGCAGCCACTGCGCCTCCATATACCTCCTAACCACTTTTAATAACACATGCTGAACAATATAATTTTGAAGTTTCATCACAAATGGAGATTAGCATTTCTACTCGTGTGTAAAATTAATAAGTGTGACATCCTTACAGACAGCGGGACAGATTAAACATTAAAGCAGGAGACAGTCAGACTATCCTGCAGGAATAGGGTGAGAACGACTGGCACTGAGAGACAGTGATGGCGGTCAGGTCTGGAGATTATCCACCCACACAAGCATAGGTTATTTTTTATAAAGTGACTTAGTGGAAGGAGATACATTGAACAGGCAGTTTGCAAAGAATATTTCCTTTATACACTGTCCCATTCCAGTGTGTTTGAGTCAGGTTATATACACTGTCCCATTCCAGTGTGTTTGAGTCAGGTTATATACACTGTCCCATTCCAGTGTGTTTGAGTCAGGTTATATACACTGTCCCATTAGAATGTGTTTGGGTCAGGTTATATACACTGTCCCATTCCAGTGTGTTTGAGTCAGGTTATATACACTGTCCCATTAGAATGTGTTTGGGTCAGGTTATATACACTGTCCCATTAGAGTGTGTTTGGGTCAGGTTAGGACACAGGCTTTCATATGCTCCTCTAACAGGCCTAGTTTTATTGCCCCAGCTTTATTTATTTTTGTATCTCTAAGTAGATTCACGTTTTATGTATTTTATTTACTTTATAATACAGTACATTGCACTACATTGAACTACAAACTTGTATTTAAAATACTTTTTACTTCCTTGTTTGAAAAAAAACTGAAATGTGTCACCTATTTCAATGAAACCTGATGAATGCTATTAGAATTTTTTTTTTCAAACAAGGAAGTAATCGATCTTTAAATACAAGTAATATTTCAAGTTTAATTGAAAGGCATGAGGTCACTGCTGTCTGCATGATACAGCTCCATAATATTCTATGTGTATGTTCTGCAAAGCAGAGATGTACCTACCATTTAACAACATGAACATTATTTATTTTATTACGTTTTTAATTTCATTTTCTGCTGCACAGAATTCAGGTAAGAATCCAATTACTTTATTATTATTTTATTTTTTTGTAAAGTGGAATGAAAAGGTGTAAATTACAAATGTAGATGTAACATTTTCCCAATGCTGACAAGCTCAGTTATACAGTGTACTGTAAGAACCATTCTTTAATGGGTAGTTTAGAGTTTTATCTAGGTTGATTAGTTCTCTTATAAAAATATTTAATTGACTGATACAAGATGAAGGGTTTACTATGAACACACACTCTACACAATGAATATTTAATCAATAGTACTATTTTATTAAGTACATAAACATAAAACAGAAATCACAAGTCAATCTCATACAGTATTTTTTTTTTTTTTTAACTCGCTCACTAGTCTAGCGGGTACACATTCTACCGAGCAAGCACCTTAAAAATGCAAATGAAACTTGATTAATAATAACACCGTGTAACAATTTTTTTTTTTTTTTTTGTTCCTGGGTAGTAAGTGTTATTTCATAATTGCTTATGCCTCAAAAGTATAGAAAATGGCTATTATTCCCCACAAACTTTGCTTTTGTGACCAGGACAGTGATATTTTGAAATTGACCTATTTCCAATGAGAAAACGGGCAAATTTGTGTCTTTTCGTTCACATAAAGTCAGAAAAAAACAACATATGAATCCAAATTAACATGTATTTATACTAAAGTAATACAAAAATGACTACAAAAGACTTAGAAGTGAGTAGTTTTTCGAGATTTACGATTATACTGTAAATCACTTTCACGAATCAGCCCCCAAATGTAGTCTCCCATCATGTTCTCGTTATACTGTCCTCGGTAGCGGCATTCAAAGTCCAGTATATCCTGGTGGAAGCGCTCGCCTTGCTCCTCCGAGTATGCTCCCATGTTCTCCTTGAATTTATCAAGATGAGCATCAAGGATATGGACTTTGAGGGACATCCTACAGCCCATTGTGCCGTAGTTCTTCACCAGAGTCTCAACCAGCTCCACATAGTTTTCGGCCTTGTGATTGCCCAGGAAGACCCGAACCACTGCGACAAAGCTGTTCAAAGCCGCTTTCTCCTTACTAGTGAGCTTCTTGGGGAATTCATTGCACTCCAGGATCTTCTTTATCTGTGGTCCGACGAAGACACCGGCTTTGACCTTTGCCTCAGACAGCTTAGGGAAGAAGTCCTGAAGGTACTTGAAGGCTGCCGACTCCTTATCTAGAGCTCTGACAAATTGTTTTATAAGGCCCAATTTGATGTGCAGTGGTGGCATCAGCACCTTCCGGGGGTCCCAGTCGTACTCATCATACTTCAAGGCGTCCAACAAGGTCTTGATGCTGTTGTAATCCTCTTTGAGGTGCACCGAGTGAGACGGGTACTAATTACCATTATGGAGCAGCACGGCTTTATGAAAATGCTACTCGTTTTTAGGCAGCCCTTAGTTCCATCCCACTGTGCAAGTCCATTGAAGTAATAATTTACTCCACCAAGTCTACAGTGCTATCTTCTGTTCAAATCTCCATGGACATGATTCTTTGTTACGTGTCGTGTACTGGAATACCAATCCTGAAAGGTGTTATATCTCTGAATGTTTTCTCTGTATAATATTCTACATACATACATATATACATGTAACAGAACGGCATCTTTCAAATGCAAATAACATCAAATAATTTGAGAAGAAAAGTTACAGAGAAGAAATGTAAAACCCAGCTTGCTTTAAGCTGCTCTTATACTATTTAAGTTACAGGAATTTCCCATTGTGTCACCAGCTGGTTAAACTTGTTTCCATAATTGAATGATGCCTGCCAATGAACATATGAGTGGACTGAAACTAAGCAGGGAGTGTTGCTAAGAGCAGGGCACAACATATCTGGGAAAAGCTAAGCCCTCTACAGTACCTTTAAAGAATGGGCAGTGTTGAGAATGATTTAGAGACACCGGTTTTGTAAATTCAAGTATTAGATTTGATGGGGAACAGTAAGAATAAACCCAGACCCCTTCAATTTGAGCCAGTGGTGTAGTGGTAAATTAAAAAAAGTGGGTAAACTCCCGTTTGGTGCTCGAGGCCAAGCAGTGGCATGGTAATAACACGTTGACCATCATTTCTGGTTTTTTACATGGGTTTGGAGGACATCGGGCAAATATGAAAGCCATTAAAATGCATTTCTGGCACTCAGTTCCACAGGGACAGGGACAACACTGTTTGAAGAATGATTTCGGTTTTGTAAATAGCACAAACTAAAGAAGAGTCTTCAAGACATTATAAATGTTTCGGCCTGAACTATTTTGAGTAGTTAGCTTCCCGAAGCTAACTACTCAATTAAAGATTTAGTAGTGGGCCCCAGTCTCGTTGCTTGTGGTCGTTGACTCGCTTGCAGCTTGCTTCCTTGTCTTGGGTCTGTTTTTAGGCAGAGTCCCAGAGTTGCAGCTTTGCTTAGCAGAGCGACAGCACCTTGTTTAGCATTCGATGTGGAGTGCAAAATGTTTAGTTTTGCTTGGATATTTATAGTCTTTTCACTCTGCTGAGTAGCCACTTTCATGAGAGTTTTAAAACTCCCAGTCCTTTGATGTGTTAATGTCCTTTTCCACTGAGACATTACTAGTTTATGTCTTCCTTGCATTAAAATGATTGTTGTTGCACGTGTGAATTATCTGTACATAATTCAACTGTCCTTTCAGCCTAATCCAGTTCAGGCTCCACCTGGCCCCGGTCACCTCGTTCAGTAGGTCACATAGTTCAGTATGTCTGCAAGAAAGAGGCCCTCTTCTCAAGACACAGCAGTTTTATTAATGAATCCAGTTACATTTCCAAATACACGCTAATGTATTATTATCATATTCAGGGAATATGTCTCACAAAATTGTTAAAGTGAACCTGAGTAACCCAGTGCTTACTATAATACTGTATTAGTTAAACTAGAAAAAAAAACACGCTCCCATTGAATGATAATACTGATGACAAGTTTATTGAAGTGTGGTTTGTTGTGTTTTTTTTCTTTTTGTGAAATTTTTGGTTTGAATTTACTTTTTATTATTATGACGTGTGTGTTTGAAGTGTGACATTTATTATTATTATTTATTTCTTAGCAGACGCCCTTATCCAGGGCGACTTACAATTGTTACAAGATATCACATTATTTTTACATACAATTACTTTTTTTTTTTGTACATATAATTACCCATTTATACAGTTGGGTTTTTACTGGAGCAATCTAGGTAAAGTACCTTGCTCAAGGGTACAGCAGCACTGTCCCCCACCTGGGATTGAACCCCAAGCCCTAACCACTACTCCATACTGCTGCCCCAACCATTTACTTGGTTTAGAGCGAACTAATTGGTTTCCAGTTTAATATGTAATGTTTTGTAATGTAATACTTGTTTCACCACTATCCTGATTCCATGAGTTGTGGCCAATTAGACCTTATCAGTGCTGAACTCTGTATTCAACTACCTTGTTGCTGCTACTTGTTACTCCCTTGTACTAAACTGTATATTTAACTACCTCATTGCTGTTAATTGCAAGTTTTGTACATTTGATGCATAGACTATAACCAGTAACTGATTGGTAAAGAGATTTTCTTAGACATAAATGTTACATTTTTACTTCTTGGTAGTCTCTCTCTGTTCTTGCCCAGTATAGTATTTTGCCCGATATAACGAACCTGTGCATATTTTAGGTGATTTAGTGAATTAAATCTAAATTCTGAAGGAGCAATACCTTCAGTGGAGTAGTCCCTCCACTACACCTCTGCTTTCAGCCCACTTTCTTCCACCTCAGTGTGTTCTAACATGACGTGTTAGATGTGTATGTTTACAGTGGAGACAAAAGTCCAATGCAGGAAGCAGCAGCAGCACACATGTCGCCACTTAGAGCCAGACTACAGCACCATGTGATGGAAAAATATTATAGGGAAGAATACTTCCCAAACACCTCAGTTACTGTACACCCTGTTCTATAGTTCAACAATTACCATTAAGCTTTTGTTTCTATTTCAGTTTCATTTATCTAGGTTCACACCATAGTTTTGAACAAGAGACGACACAGGTAAGTACTTTATAAAATGTATATTTTTATTTAATAGTATAAACAGGGAATTCAAATTTTAAAAAAATAAAATATTACATGCAATGAGGGGAAGGCAATGGCGAAAAGATTTATAAAAAATTTAAAAAAGGGGGTTGGGGGGAAGAATACTAATCTTCTGCACTGCAGTGTTGCAAGACAAGGCTGCAACCAGCCTGCTTGAACCGTGGGGTTTAAACAGAGAAGAGAAATTGAGCTTTAGAGTTAAGGCATGATAGAATAGGAAAGTTGCGTTGTTCTATGTAGTCAGATGTTGCCAACACTCCTGTATAGCCAGCAGCGCTTTCAAAATAAATTCCATGTTTGTAACAATAATACACAAAAATGTTAAAGAACTGGTCAGTGCACCACGATAAAAATATTAAAACACTGCAAACGTGCAACAATGCCAAGAGTCACACAGGGGAAAAAACCAGCAGCAACAGGTCAGTCTTTACAATAGCAGCGCTCCCTCTTCCTGATTCAAGTTCCTTTCAAGTAATTTAGCGTAAACAGTACATCCACTTTTGTGTTCCAAGTTTTCTGCTTACCCTGTTCTTCTTTCCTTTCCTTCTTTGTTTGTTTATTTATGTTACGTTCTGCGTTCCTTCATTCCCGTCCTCTGACTGTATTTCATCACTGCCTTGTATCCTACAGCAGGCCGATTCACTATCTTCTTTCGTTGTGTGTGGTTGTGGGTTGTTTGTGTGGGGGTGTTTTTTTTTTTTTTTTTTTTTGTCTTCTCTCTTCGTTTCTGTTTTTCCGTCCTTTGTTTGTTTTAGCTCCCTTTTAAATAATCAGATCAATTAATTTGCCCCATGCAGCCCCGTGGGTATGGATTGATGATTGTTGGTATATCTGGTATATATACATCAATGTTTGATATATATGTATTGACTTGGAGCAGGCACATTGTTAGTAAACTCAGCGGGGTCCTGATACTTACTTTTGTAGTATTTGTAGCTTAACATTCATTTAACCAAAGCGTTATTAAAATTGTATATATTTTTTAAATGAAAAAATAATAAATAATGAATATATATCAGTATATTATTTTGAATGAGGCTTTCCGTTAAGGGGCTTTCGACTTTACCTCCTAATCTGTAATGGAGTGTTGCGGACAGTATTTCTGAACCGCTATATATATATATATATAGATATAGATATAGATATAGATATTGATATATATATATATATATATATATATATATATATATATATATATAGATATTGATATTGATGGACAAAAAAGTGCCCTTATATTGTCGAGAGCATAGATAGGAAACGATAGGTTGCGGATGCAACCCCGGTTCCCTGAAAGAGAAAATAACCATCAACATGAGATATTGCCGTCAGGCAGCACCGGTAGGCTGAGCTTTTATAGCAAAGCTGCCGATAGGCCCCCACACCAGCTGCAGTGTAAGCCCGCCCCCTGGGAGCTTACTTAACTGCGCGCGTGGGGATGCACTTCCTCTTTTGCTCTTCAGGCCGTGAAGGCTACCGGAGCGACCTCGCAGCTTGATGGTTATTTTCTCTTTCAGGGAACCGGGGTTGCATCCGCAACCTATCGTTCCCTTTCAAGTCGAAAATAACCATCAACATGGGATACAGTGTACCCTAGCTGTCGCGAGGGAGGATTCTCGGCAGTAGGACAGACTTACGTCATAACGCAACTGCGTAGGCAGTACATCTAGGCATATGCGGAGCTGCGCCTCAGCGTCTATGCTCGTAATGACACCTGTCTTAAAGGTGGAACAGTCAACACCATGCTATCTACCACTCTATACGTCCGCATCCTGAGGCGTCATAGAGTGTAAAACAGATGCTCCAAACAGTGGAGCAGAGGAATCCAGTACATTTAACCTGTAAAACCTCATGAAAGTATGCGGCGTAGCCCAACTGGCTGCCGCGCAAATATCAGACACCGGCACCCCTCGAAAGAGGGCCCAGGATGTCGCCATACCCCTAGTAGAATGCGCCTTCAACTGCCCTGGTGGCGGAAGGCCTGCAGATTCATACGCTAATTTAATAGCATCCACTATCCAGTGGGAAAGGCGCTGTTTAGACAGCGGCTGACCCAAAGATCTAGAACCATGGCATATGAACAACTGTTCTGTCTGCCTCACAGTCCTCGTACGGTCAATATAACACCTCAATGCCCTCACGGGGCAGAGCATGTGTAACCGCTCTTCCTCTGGGGAAGAAAAAGGAGGAGGATGGAACGCCATCAACTCGACTGACTGGTTCATGTGGAACGGGGATATAACCTTTGGTAAAAAGGCCGGATTAGGGCGCATGGAGACCTTAGAACCGTCTCCTGCAAAACGAGTACAAGAAGGATGCACTGAAAGTGCATGTAACTCGCTCACGCGTTTTGCTGATACCACAGCCAGCAAAAATGCAGTCTTAATAGATATGAGCTTCATATCCACGCTGTGGAGAGGCTCAAATGGTGCCTTGGTAAGGGCTTCTAGCACCACATCAAGGCTCCAAGACGGTAAACTGGTCGTTTTTGGAGGCCGCAAGCGTCTTGCGCCTTTCAGAAACTGAGATGCCAAAAAATGGCAACCAGGTGATAAACCGTCAATGCGTACATGACAAGCCGAAATGGCGGCTAAATACACTTTAAGTGTAGAAGGAGATTTCCCTTCATCCAGCAGTTTCTGCAGAAACTGCAATATTACTGCCATAGGACAGGAGACTGGGTCGTGGCTCTCAGCC
The DNA here is from genome assembly GCF_902713425.1 of Acipenser ruthenus. Lineage (NCBI taxonomy): Eukaryota > Metazoa > Chordata > Actinopteri > Acipenseriformes > Acipenseridae > Acipenser > Acipenser ruthenus. The sequence continues at coordinate 3,007,561 of NC_081200.1, read as the reverse complement.
AGACACCAACTCTGAAACAACTGCCACTTATACGCATACTGCGACCTAGTAGAGGGCGCTCTCGCACTCTGGATGGTCGATATAACTGCAGTCGAAAGCCCTAAGGCTGACAGGCGCTCCCGCTCAGGGGCCAAGCCCATAACTGCATGAGTTTGGGGTTCGGATGCCAAAGCTCTCCTTGAGCTTGGGACAACAGGTCCGCTCGCAGAGGGAGCTCCCTCGGGCGGCCGTGCAGTAATTGCACTAGACTCGGGAACCATATTCTCCGAGGCCACCGAGGAGCGATCAGAATCACTGTCGCTCGCTCTACCCTGACCTTCTCCAAGAAGGCGGGGAGCATCGGAATCGGTGGAAAGGCATACAGGAGCCCTGGCGGCCATTCGTGAGCCAGTGCATCCACCCCCAGGGGGCTGTCGAGGTCCTTCACCGAGAACCATAGAGGACAGTGCGTGGTCTCTCGCGAAGCGAAGAGATCGACTTGCGCTGTGCCGAACCATTCCCAGATGCGCTCTACCACCCGAGGGTGAAGACGCCATTCGCCCGCAAGAGGACCTCCTCTGGACAGGAGATCCGCTGCGTAATTGACTCTGCCCGGCAGATGAACTGCACGCAGAGAGGCTAAACGCGGTTGAGCCCAGAGCAACAGCCGCGTTACCATCCGGTGAAGACCGGGGGACCGCAATCCGCCCTGGCGATTGATATACGCCACTACTGTGGTGTTGTCTGACCGCACTAACACGTGCTTGTCTAGAAGCACTGGCAAGAAGTGCCGAAGGGCGAGGTCCACTGCTCTGAGTTCCAGAGCGTTGATGTGGGCTGACCTCCAGGGTCCTGACCACACTCCACGGGTCCCTGTCCCGTTCCAGACTGCTCCCCAACCTTGGTTGGAAGCGTCGGTTGTGATAACTTCCCTTCGGAAGATGGGACCCAAGCGCACGCCCTGGCGGATGTTCGACTGAACTTTCCACCAGCGTAATGCCTCCCAGCAGGTTCAGGATACCCTCAACCTGCGGTGCTTGTCTCTCCGCGGGTGCAACGCGAAGGCATTGAACCAGGCCTGCAGAGGTCTCTGGTGTAGTAAGCCCAAAGGAAGGGCTTGCGAGGCGGCAGCCATCAACCCCAGCATGCGCTGACAGAGCTCCATGCTGACTGTTTCTCTCAACCTGAATAGGGAGAGACACCGCTCTAATGAGGCAACTCTTTGTGTCGATAGGGTCGCTTCCATGGACACTGAGTCCAGATGCAGACCCAAAAACTCGGTCTGTTGGCTGGGCACGAGGCGGCTCTTGTCTGGATTGACCTTCAGACCTAGCCGCTGGAGATGGTCTGTAACCATCACTGTGTGCTGTGCCAGCTGCTCCTTTGACTGCGCGCAGACGAGCCAGTCGTCCAGATAGTTCAGCAGTCGGACGCCTTGAGCCCGCAAAGGAGCTAAAATGGCGTCCATACACTTCGAAAAGGTTCGAGGAGCTAGAGACAGGCCGAATGGCAGGACGCAAAACTCGTAGACCCTGCTCTGGAATGCGAATCGTAGATACTTCCTGTGACCCGGACAGATGGGAACGTGAAAGTACGCATCTGTCAGATCTATGGTGGTAAACCAGTCGCCCTGCCGGACAGACTGGACAATGTGCCTGTGCGTGAGCATCTTGAACGACAACACCCGTAGGTATTTGTTCAGTACACGCAGGTCTAGAATAGGGCGGAGCCCGCCGTCCTTCTTTGGCACAAGGAAGTATTTGGAGTAGAACCCCTGGTCGGTCAGAGCAGGGTCTACTAGTTGAATGGCACGCTTCCTGAGCAATGCCTGTATTTCCACATTCAGAGCTGAGGACTGAACCACGTCCTTCACCACAGTTACCACCACCCCCCTGAAGGGGGGGGGTTTTAACCGGAACTGAAGGGTGTACCCGGTGAGTATAGTTTTGCGCACCCAGATATCGCTGGTGCATTGTTGCCAAAACAGAAGCTGTGGAACAGTATAGGGTTGGGTTAATGGCTGCCTGGTTTTCTCAGGGCTGCTTAGGCTTCGCTCGCTCACGAGGGGCCTGGCCAGCGCCACGAGGGCGTGGTCTGCCGCCTCCTCTAGGTCGCCACCCTGTGCGCTGCGGTCGTCCCCTTGGGATTTGGCCACGCGCTGCTGTATCCGCCGGGGAGGTCTTAGTACCCCCTGGACGCGGCTGGTGTTGCGGTGGTGCTCTACGCCACTGATGTTCTTGTGGGCGTTTGACCTGGAAAGGCCTACGCGGCCATATCGTAGCCAACTGCTGTGATGCCTCTCTAGCCTTAGCTGAGCTTTGCAACATCTCTTCCACCGCTGGGCCAAATGTGTGCCCCGGTGTAATTGGGGCATCCAACAAGGGAGCTTTGTCATGCTCCTGGACTCTCGCCTGCGAGAGCCAGAGCTGTCGTCTGGCCACCACCAGAGACGCGATGCTCCTGCCCTGGGCCCGCGCGTTAAGCTGGGCTAGCTTGACCAGCAGCTGGGCAACTAGCCCCAACTCTGCTCTCAGAGACACCGAAGGGTAGTCTGGGAGATCCTTTATTAGCGCAGCCTGATAAACTGAGAGGAGGCTGGCCAGATTGGACAGCCTAACTGCCTCTGTAGCCGCCGAATAGCCCTTCTTGAGGTGCACCTCGGTGATCCTGCACTGCTTGTTAGGACAGGTGGGGTCTTTCACCAACCCAGAGAGTGTTGGTGACTTCACCAACGCTGCGAACGCAGCGCCAACTGGCGGAAATGACGCCAGACCCGCTTCACTCGCACCTTGCATGGTAAAGGCAGCCGCCTTACGCGAGGTTGCCGGGGCGGAGGCTGGAGTCCCCCAAGTGGACTGCACCTCCTTAACAAAGTCTGGGAAGGCCGGAAGCGTCCTAGACTGCTGGCCCTGTGCCAAAGGCGACTCAAAAAGAGAGCGCCTAGGCTCTTCAGTGGCAGGCCATTCTAAGCCCAGGTGGCGAGTCGCCCGCTCTACTAGGGACCATAAAGAGTCATCCACGCCTACCTCCATCTCAGACTCTGAGTGGTGGGACGTGAGCTCTGCCTCCACACTATCCTCTCCGTGGAGAGGCTCACCCTCTGATGCATCTCGAGAGATAGCATCCACGTCCCATGCGTCCTGTTGCGCAACTGGAACGGACAGGGGTTGTGGTAGGATGATCGGCTGGTTGACAGCCGGTCTGACTGGCTCCTCTGCGGCCCGAGCTGTGGCCAGGGACATGAGCAACGATTGCTGCCCCATCATAAGGTCCATAAACTGAGACATCTTACTAGTAAGCTCAGTTACACCACCTCGCCTGTCGCGACGAGGAGAACGGGAACGTCCTCTCCTTCGGGGCGATCTAGAGCGGGATCTCGAGATCTGACGGGGGCGTTCGTCGTGAGGAGAAGGGCCTCGCCTTACAGAAAGGCTGTGGGAGCGGTCTCTCTTACGCCTAACGTCAGGAGATCGTTGACCAGGGGTAACCTGGGAAGGCGAACTCCTGGAAAAAGGCAGCTTCGCTGGCGGGGAAGCCAAAGAAGGCTGCGGGGCGGAAAGGGTGTGTGACGACCCAGATGAAGGGGAGCGATCCCCGACTGCTCTCCTCGCCCTACGACGCAGAGTGCGCGTCTGAAAACTTGCACATAACGTGCAAAAGGCTTTGTCTGCCAAAGCAGATGCCGCATGCTCCGGCCCCAGACAGGACACGCAGTCCTCATGCGGGTCATTAGCCGGTAACTTCGTCCCACAGGTGACACAGCGGTGAAATGACATGGTGCAGCACGTTGTATGCCCAAGCGTACCGTGCCAGTAATAGGAGCGCCGAGCGTTAAGCACTGAGCACCAAGCGAACAGCTTTAAGGTGCGTTGAGGCGCGTGCACCAAGCACTGAAGACAAACGTCGAGTGCGTGCACTAAGGCACTGAGCGTCGAGGTGCGTGCACCAAAGGTGCGTGCACCGAGCACCGAGCGTCGAGGTGCGTGCACCGAGGCACCGAGCACCGAGCGTCGAGGTACGTGCACCAAGGCACCGAGCGTCGAGGTGCGTGCACCAAGGCACCGAGCACCGAGCGTCGAGGTGCGTACACCGAGGCACCGAGCACCGAGCGTCGAGGTGCGTGCACCGAGCACCGAGCGTCGAGGTGCGTGCACCGAGGCACCGAGCACCGAGCGTCGAGGTGCGTGCACCGAGGCACCGAGCACCGAGCGTCGAGGTGCGTGCACCGAGCACCGAGGTGCGTGCACCGAGCACCGAGCGTCGAGGTGCGTGCACCGAGCACCGAGCGTCGAGGTGCGTGCACCGAGGCACCGAGCACCGAGCGTCGAGGTGCGTGCACCGAGGCACCGAGCACCGAGCGTCGAGGTGCGTGCACCGAGGCACCGAGCACCGAGCGTCGAGGTGCGTGCACCGAGCACCGAGCGTCGAGGTGCGTGCACCGAGGCACCGAGCACCGAGCGTCGAGGTGCGTGCACCGAGGCACCGAGCACCGAGCGTCGAGGTGCGTGCACCGAGCACCGAGCGTCGAGGTGCGTGCACCGAGGCACCGAGCACCGAGCGTCGAGGTGCGTGCACAGGTGCGTTGCGTGCACTGAGCCCAAGCACTACGCGCCGAAGCGCTACACCAGGCGCCTAAGCGCTGACACCGAAAGCGCCGGAGCGCGTGTACTGCACCAGACGATCCACGTCAGCTGACCCGCAAAGCGGAGACGCTATGTGCTCTAGTACTGTGTCTGAGTCTCGAAAGACAAGGTGTTGTGCTGCTTATAAGGGCAACAGTTAATGCACTTGGTGGTCGTCTTCCTTAGTACTGTATGGGAAAAAAACTTTTTTTTTTTTTTTTTGTTTGGTTTTGTTTGGACGCTGCAGCAGACACTACTTATAGTGTAGAACAGTGGGGCTATACTCAATAGCAGCCACGTGGCGGTAGAACGCGCCGCGGTGGGGGGGGAGACTGCAATGCAGGTCTGCACGCACACACACACACACACACACGCGGTCTAGCCTAAGCAAGACCGAGGCTGCAAAAATGCGCGTGGCCTAAGGCCAACGCAACACGCGTCCCCAAACAATATACAAAAAAGAATATATATAACAATATATATACACACAAAAAACCCAAATAATAAATATAATATAATTATATATTATAATAATAACAAAGAAAAGGAAGACGGGAGACCACGAAGACGCGATGCCGAAGCAAAGCGAAAGGAAAAATATATATATATTAACAAGAATATATAAATCCTAAAACACAGTAACTGAAATAAACTCAGAGAAGGGGTAATTAACCAGCTTCTCAAGCGTAAAGCTTATCGAGTACAATCAGTTAACAAGCTCGCTCTGTTATCCATTACCTACCGTACCAAGGCTGAAGACAAAAGAGGAAGTGCATCCCCACGCGCGCAGTTAAGTAAGCTCCCAGGGGGGCGGGCTTACACTGCAGCTGGTGTGGGGGCCTATCGGCAGCTTTGCTATAAAAGCTCAGCCTACCGGTGCTGCCTGACGGCAATATCTCATGTTGATGGTTATTTTCGACTTGAAAGGGAACCTTTTCTGCATCAGGGTTAATGGTTATTGTAATTAAAACTACGTGTACTGATCCCAACTACCAAAACTCTCTTTAAGATTATATTTTAATTATTGCTCCTAAAAATGTCAAATGCAGATATAGAGAGTATTTACTTGAATTAGACAGGTGCATGTGTGATGCGGCACAGGCTCACTTCGTTTTGAACTTTTTAGAACGCACATCCAGACGTCTTGAAGATCATCTTCATATTATTGTGCGTTTCTTATTGCTCTTCATGCACTACCCATACCAAATGTGTATTTTACCGATACCTTAAATCGGAACTTACTGCGCAAATAAACAATATAATAATTCTAATATAAGGTCAAATCAATATAATGCAAGTGCTCATTTTTGTTCTTCATTTGCCTTGGTGTTTCCGCGATTTCTCGTGCTATTATTATTATTATTATTATTATTATTATTATTATGTATTTATTTTTTGCAGCCACTTAGACACTATTTATTTTCTGTTCGTCGATATTCAATCGCAATAGTAAATACGCTCCATCTGAAGCCAGGTGTGCTTCAGCACGAAAAAACGCGGAAACATCAAAAGACAAATGAAGCACAAAATGAGCTTATATTCGAAATACTATATATATATATATATATATATATATATATATATATATATATATATATATATATATATATATATATATATATATATAACGCTTTGGTTAAATGAATGTTGGGCTACATGTATATTACAAAAGTAAGTCTCAGGACCCCGCTGAGCTTACTAACAATGTGCCTGCTCCAAGTCAATACATATATATCAAACATTGAGATATATATATATATATATATATATATATATATATATATATATATATATATATATATCATCAATCATCATCAATCCATATATATATATCAAACATTGATGTATGTATATATATATATATATATATATATATATATATATATATATATATATATATATCAATCCATATATCAAATATCAATCCATATATATCAAACATTGATGTATATATATCTCAAAGTTGATATATTGCCCGTTTGGCACCCCATAGACACACACACTTCATGTCAAAATATTTGTATTTAAAAGACACAACACACGCTTGTCATTGTCAACCTGATGCTTGAGAAAGCAGGAAGGAGCAGTGAAGCAATGCTTTGTTTGTAGCTTGTGTCATGTTGTTTGATTGCTCTCTGATGGGTCTTGTGTGGTTCTGTCGGAACAGGGTCCAGTGTGCTTGTTTTGATTGTTGGTTAAACAGCAGTAAAAACATTTCTCTATTCCGTGACATATCAGAGATCAGAGGTCAGTTCGTTGCTGTGCGGAATGCTGTTTAACTTGCTGCAGATCAGAAGTGATCAGTCAGTAGAAAACAACGTGCTGCATCCACTGTTCATATGTAAAAATGTCAGTTTGATAAAACAAGAGACAGTCACATCCCTCCATTTACATTCTGATTCGGATGTTCTCAATAACTAGTGTGCCAAATGTACTAAGTGTGACAGCCTAACAGACAGCTGGCCAGGCATAAACCCCCAGATTAAACATGCAGAAGACAGTCGGCTATCCTGCAGGAATAGGGTGAGAACGACTGGCACTGAGAGACAGTGGTGGCGGTCAGGTCTAGAGATTATCCACCCACACATAGGTTATTTGATATAAAGTGACTCTATACACTGTCCCATTACAGTGTGTTTGGGTCAGGTTATATATTATTATTCTTATTATTATTTATTTCTTAGCAGACGCCCTTATCCAGGGCGACTTACAATTGTTACAAGATATCACATTATTTTTACATAAAATTACCCATTTATACAGTTGGGTTTTTACTGGAGCAATCTAGGTAAAGTACCTTTCTCAAGGGTACAGCAGCATTGTCCCCCACCTGGGATTGGATCCACGACCCTCCGGTCAAGAGTCCAGAGCCCTAACCACTACTCCACAATGCTGCCCCTAACATTACAGTGTGTTTGGGTCAGGTTATATACACTGTCCCATTTATCTATATACTAAAGAGATTAACCTCTTGATATGTGTAACCCCATATGGTATAATTAAACTGCTTTTATATTTGTACAGATAGTATTGCATAAGAGTACATTGAACACAAAAATAAAAAATCTTAAATATTACTTGTATTTAAAGACATTTTACTTCCTTGTTAAAAAAACAAAAGGAAATATGGACATTCCTCTGCTCTAACTTACCAGAAATGTTTACAGTCTGTTGACACGAAACCTTAGAGATTCCCACCCCTATATTGAAAGGCAGGAGGTAACACTGAGGTCTAAATTAAGAAGCTCTGTAACCTTGCACGGGTATGTTGTTCTGTGAAGCACAGATGCACCTACCATTTCAAAAAATGAAAATGATTGATTTGATTTTGTTTTTAATGATATTTTCTGCTGAGCAGACACCAGGTAAGATCCTTTTTTTTTCTCTGTGGAATGAAAGACATTTCAAATGCAGGTGTAACGTTATACCAGTGCTGACAAGCTCAGTTACACAGGGTACCTGCAGACAGTCCTGCAGTCATGAACAGTGTAGTGTTGGTGCCTGAATATGTGTGTTTTCTGCTATTTAGGAGGTTTATTCTGTAAAGTGAAGATGTTCAAGCTAACAGTTAATGGCAGTGATTAGTTTGGTGTCAGAGTAGTCGAATGTTGCAGTGTAACCCTACAGTGCAGTACATGGTAAAACAAATACAAAGAAATATCATATATTCCTAGGTGTCAAATCTGTTTGGCCAGAATTAGAAATTGACACTAGACTTGTTCCCCATTGTTTAATATTTTTAAATTTGACCCATGGGATTATCCATACCTTTCATATCTGTAATGGCTGTTTATCATAAAAAGGAAGGTCAATTGACTATAGATTTTGCCCCCCAAATATGTCAGTTTCTAATGCAGTTGCATTTTAAAAACTACTAATAGGAGGTATATAAATAGATTTAAGCATTGGTTTAAGTCTTTAAGCACAGTCACAGAAACAATATATATTTTGCATTCAGCTCCTTTATTATAAGTAAGGATGCGATTTCGTCACAGTGATTTTTAGTACATTTTAGGCCACCAAATAATGTAGGTTTAGCTACATCAACATACACAAGCGCGTTTAAATAGTACACAAAAACAGTAATATAAAGGCTTTTGACTGCTGACAAGTTTAAATGTTACTTTAGAGTACAAAACTTAGTTAAAGGTCCTTTCACACCAATGTAACATTTTTTTTAATTTTTTTTTAGAATTATTTTACCGGCTTTCACACCACGTACCGAAACAGACGGGGTCTGAAATAAATTGTGTTCCTATTTCTCTGTGCGCGTTCGGCGTAAATGTACATTCTATATATACGAGGTAGCATTTGGTGAAATACTTTTTGAGATACAGAGTAGCGATAAAAACAGCTGTATTTAAAAAAAAAAAAAAAAGATAAATGAAGACTCTTTTGTATACACCAGTATCTCACAAAGTACTGCCAATTAAGGAACCACACTTGGCATACACATAGTCCCGGTAGCGTAGATGTGCAACGGGGTATTCATATTTTCGTTGCTTTCGACCGTTCCATTTCACTGAATAGGGAGACATTGAATAGCCTATAGTTCAGCGCACACGGGTCAGATCTGTGTTTCTGTCCGTATAAAACTGGTAATCAGTGATAATAATTAGTGTTTGTGCCTTCAGTACTGGGGAAACTAATAATAATTTAGGAAATACGTTTTTCTCCCCAGTGTTTAGTGTTTAGGGCTCTGGACTCTTGACTGGAGGGTTGAGGGTTCAAACCCAGGTGGGGCACTGCTGCTGTACCCTTGAGCAAGCAGGTACTTCACAGATTGCTCCAGTAAAATACCCAACTCTATAAATGGGCACAAATGCCAGTCACTTTGAATAAAAGTATCAGCTAAAAAATGATCTATAGCAATTTAAGTCCATATGTGAAACACACACACACACAATACATCAATTTATCATGTAGTCACATAGAGGTGGTGATTAAATGGGTCTCTTTTAGCAAGGTGCAGTTGTATTGAAGTGAAAGTGGTTGCCTATAGGTACAGTTGGTGGCTAAAAGTGGAATTGAAGACAATTGCACCGTATCTGCCGGGTTAAGCTCCAGCTCACCGTGACCCTGTATTGGATGAAGTGGTTATTAATGATGGATGGATGGTTAATATTTGTAATAACGCATTTATTGACATCCACATGTTCTCCGATTAATAAACATTTGGACTGAACGTGTTTAATTTTCCCCACACATAAACTGTCAAAATCCCACATCAAATATAATATATACATTTTAGTGGTGCACAATTCTGCTCCTCTAGAGTCGCAGTCAGTCCAGCAGGTTTTTGTAGCTGTCTGTAAATCTCCAACTGCTTAAGAGCAAATAAAAGGGTAAACTTGTCCAATTAAGCAAATTAATTCAAATCAGGTAATGAAGGCCTCAGGGGGATCAAAAAATGAAAACCTTCTTGCCCCAGAGTTCTGCACCCCTGACAAAGTAGATGTAACACAGTCATTCATTCACAAAGTAGATGTAACACAGTCATTCATTCACAAAGTAAAATGTAAGTTTTAAGTTTTGTTTTCTGGGGACACAAGCCTGGTGTAACCTGAGCTGTTGCAGTCAGATCAAGGCAGTACAAACTAGTTTATGCAGGGAATGCTGAGTGCTTGGCTAGATGAAAAACTGGTCCTGCAGCTTTTGGATTCTCCATGTCAGGCTGCAGAGTTGTCACAACTATCTTTTCAAACACACTTCTTAAAGTCTGAGCATTGTTTACTTCTGATCATTTATAGGAGGGAAGTCAAGAGAAAAGTCAGTTTGTTTTTTTGTTTCATTTCAATCTATATTTTCTCTTGACTTCTCTACTGTCAATATAGATATACACATAAAATTATAATATAATGTTACCTCAGTGATAAAAGGCCACTGTCCGCTGTAAGTCTAGAGTAATTTATAGGGGGGGGGGGGGGAATTATGTTGGTTAAAGCACATTTCAACAACAAAGATAATGCAGTTACTGAACATGTTACCAATCACAATGACTTCTGTATGGCCAGTCTTCGGGGAGAATTTGTCATGTGCTTAGTGATGTCATTGCCCATGTCATTGATGATGTCATATGTGATGTCAAATGTGACAGGAAACATACACATAAGGGTGCAGAGTTAAGGTTGCGTGGCTACCTTAACTTGCAATTTCCTAACCTTTTGCACATTTGCAAACAAACCTTAACGTTACTTTAACAAAGTTTTTGCCATTGAATATAGGTAATGTGCCCACTTCAATTTTTAAGAGTGGCATAGCCGACATGTTTTCATATTATTATTATTTTTATTTGCCATTTCTTTGTAACATTACTGTGATCTCAGGCTGTATAGAAATTTGCCAGCCGGGGTATTGAAACTTTGAGCCACACAGACATGTTTGCTTCTCATTGGTCAGTTTCCCTAGTTACACCGTGTGTAGCTCCAAAATGTATCTCCCACGATATAATGATTCATAGCTGTTAGTTTTTAGTACTTTTCGTGCATTGAATTTTAGGCTATGGCCTAGAAGAATAGGAGGTAATACTATACATAAATTCACTGTTTGGCAACAGAACTTAAAAAAAATATATAAGCTGCAGCTACGTTTCAGCATGAATGTGACACTGACAGTGCACCATGTTGAACCTTGACCTTTGTGCACCAGAAGCAGTTTTACTGAACAAGTATATTTACAATGTGCGCTATATTTACTCTGTTCGTAACATAAACAGGACTACAAAAATTAGATTTTTGCCTCTGTAAAAATCTATTTCTAGCTATGCCCCTGATAAGAACGAGACGTTTAAATTGGTTGAGTAGCCTACAGAGCACTGCCCCTTTCAAAATAAAAAAACAAAAAAACAGAGGGTTGAAAGGTCAAATCACACATACAGCACCGTGTCAAAGAAGCGGGGCATCACAAAGATCAGAAAAAAAGACCAGAAACAGATAAACCTCTCGTTTTATCTACAGTTTACAGGGAATAAAAAAAGATGTCCAACAGCAATCTAAAGTATTTTGTTTAGCAATGTTTAGTTTTAGAGAAAGTGAGTAATTATTTTCAACAGACTACTTGGGTACACTAGCTACATTGTATGAAAAAAAGTTTCAGGAAATTTCATTAATATTTTTTTAAGATGCAAACCCACTTTTTTGTTTAAAAAAATTAATTAACAAGCACTGTATGTATGTGAAGATCACAACCGAGAGTTTACAGTAACATACGATCTGTTCATTTACATTTACATGCTCGCTCTGCTACAAAATACAAATCTCATTCGCTGACCTACATAGCTACATGTAAATGCTGTGTGCATACACAACCAAACAATTGACATACTGCATTTTAAAGGAAATAAAGGCAGTGCCTAACCAAATGTGTTTTTACATCCATTTCCAAGATTTCATTGACTTTTGTTCAAATTCACGAATCAGAGCAGTAGTAGAGCTCTTTTCGGTTTATTAAATGCTTATGTTAAAAATTGGATTGGTTGGTTGGTTGCGCAGACCACCATAAATCCCAAGTAATAAACAGTCCAGGCGATCTGGTGCCTTTACAGGTCTAACAGCATTAATACTTCAATATAGTAATACAGATATGGTTAATTATATGCTTAGCTCTGGTGCCTTTACAGGTTCAACAGCGTTAATACTTCAATATAGTAATACAGATATGGTTAATTATATGCTTAGGCTATGCATGCATAAAGCTAAAAACGCCCACCACTAAATTCTAGCTAGAACATTCAATATATATCACTCTCTTAAGACTAAAACATAATTTCTATACCTTATAGCAATGCATCAATATAAAAAAGATATTCAATTCAAATATATGCTTACCTTCCAGTATATGGAAGTGTAGTGTAGGATATACGACCAAACAGCAATCAGTTTTTCAGAGATCTTCAGAGCATGGATCACATCAGTTTGTAGTTAGCAACTTGAGCGATACTTGACTGGGGTTTTACCTAGGTTTTTATAGATTTTTCCTCCTTTTTCTGAAAAATAGATGAACTGGAGTCCACAGGGTCCTTGCTACCAAATACTATACAAGTATATGTGTATATATGAGAGATGTTTTTAATATGTAACACCAGCTCTATTTGATTATATTTAGCTAAAATTATATTATTATTTAGTCAAAAATTATATGTCCCTCTTAGCCACATATTACATTATCTTTTCAGTGTGTTATCAATGGATCAGTTTAACTTCATATACAAATGTGTGTTAACAAAGTATTTGACAAAGACTGCCTTTGAATAAGCATACAGTGGTCAGTTCAATTAGTTTCATTTAAATTTTAAACTATAATAACATTGTTAAGTATAATAGCCTTGTATTAACTGGTACCATGCTTGGTCCAAGCTTGACCTCTCTCTCTTTTTTTCTGATAGTTGCCTGCACAAGCAGGTTTTAGACACCCTGGTTACTTGCCAAGGCTAGTGTTTTAATTAATATGAAACTCCACTCTAAGCACTTTAACAAATTCACAGCATTAAGTCATTTTTTGGCTGATTCAAGAGACACCTGAACCGGTATCTTTTCAGATAATACCAAAAACGCTTACATCCTAACTTTTTATAACTCAGCTCTCATTATTTTCTTATAATATAATGAGATACATACTCCTGTCTTTCTTAAAGCACCATCCTTTGGTTATCATTCAATGTTGGCAAATCCCGCTTTTAAGAGCCAACACCGAATCCTGCTTTGAGGTGCCAAAGACTAAGCTTTATGTTTTGAAGGTCTAATGCTCTTCCAGAATTCTACTGTGTGTCTGAGACAAACATTTAATTCTTTCACTTTTAAATTCTTCCGTTTCCCTGTAAAGAAGTACCTCTGTTTATTCTGCAGTAAAATCTTTATACAAACTAAACATGTATATTCTTTGGTTTAATTTATATAATAATGTCTAAATACTTTTTGTTTAGTTGGAGAAACTGAACTAATTCTTAAATTGATTAAATTACATGAACATTATCGCAAATGTGTCAACAATATGGTTGCAATATTGTCAGTGCCATTCTTCTGTTATAATAAACTTTTACTATGTTCTTTCAACAGTTTATCTTTAAATGGCATTATAAGATGTATTTCTAGTTAAGTTACTTCAGTTACTAACAGTTGCTCCTAGAAATTGTAATATTATTTTACTCCATTGATAAATCTTTCAAGATTTTAATGGAAGGTCCAGTTATTTATATCTAAATACAGGCTAGCATTGATATACCAGAACGTCATAGTACTACAGTGACTGAACTTCTTCACTGTTCATACAAAATCCAGTCAAAGCAGGTTTTAAGACAACCTTTGCTTTTTGCCAATTTTAGGGTTGATTAATATGAAACACTATCGTAAGCATTTTCCAATACTCATTATTTCAAACCAATATCTAACTTAACGTATTAACACGTCCTACACTTTCCATTCCCATCTCTTCCTGCCAGGTTCTAATTCATTTCTGTTACATATAGAAAATGATTATTGTAAGATAAACTCCTATCGTCTGTTATCCGAAAGGTATTTCTGTTCGTTAATATTAACGAGATCGCTCATTACAGAGATGATCTTGGCTTTTAAATCGCTGACCATCAGAAAAACTCCCCGCTTCATCGGCCAACACCAACGAGTCATCTTCAACACTGCTTTTACTGCAAGCAGGTGAGAATGAGGCTACAACATCAGTTGTATTCCTTCAGCAAGTTTACTGTTAGAGTTAGTTTATACTTTAAATGATTTTATAACATGTAGTTCTAATTCAGATATGTCAATATAGCAATCTCTTATAAACTACAATTCTATTTTACTTCACTGATATACACAGAAGGCAAGAGGCTAATTTTTTATTATTAATATTAATATTCATTGAATATTTAAACTTAGGACTGCTCGTACATTTACTTAATGTTATTATATTAGGTTTCTTATTTATTTAAATACTTTTGCTTTTTCTTACTATAATCAAACCTAGTTCAATTGCTTCTAGCATATTAACTGTGCTCCATAGATTCTACCATTCTGCTCTCGCTGGATCAGAATGTTTTGAGACTCTGAGTCGAATTAAAAAATATGCTTTCGCCTGATAAGGGAGGTTTGGAACTTTCAGCAGACCAGCCTGACCTTCAATGCAATGAACTCCTTCTCACAGGCCTTACACAGATCTGCTAATAATATTTTCTAATGTTTGTATATTCTTTAAAACACATTACAGTCATTACAATATTTGTTGCAGTTTCACAAATGTTCAATTTGTATCCCAAAGATCAGCCTGCTTCCAGTAGCTGTGACAGTCTTGGATCGGTTTCTGCTCTCATTGAGTCAGTTTCTGCTCACAGGTGTGGGTGACAGTCTTTAAAAGCCTGATCCCTGCAAAAACTTAAATCTGCATTTTCATTCCCATCGTCAGTGGGCAAACACATTTTAACTAAATTTGGGTCCATCAAAGAACCGCACACCCTTGCAACCGAGGCCTTCCATGCAAAAGGATCTAATGGCTTATAGCCGAAAAGGGATGTGCTAGAACCGTCTATGACAGTTTACTGTATATCACATGTCGATGCAATAATGGTTTACTACAAAATAACTAGCATGTATTAAAAATAATTTACATTTCAGTCTTTCTCCTTCCACAGCAACAACAACAACAGATTTGCTAACAAATACAACTACAGCCACAACTACAATACCTGAAACTACAATACCTGCATCAACTGCAACAACACTTGAACCAACTACATCAACACCTGAAACAACTACAATACCTGCATCAACTACAACAACACCTGAGCTAACTACATCAACACCTGCACCAACTACATCAACACCTGCACCAACTACAACACCTGAAACAACTACAATACCTGCATCAACTTCAACAACACCTGAACCAACTACATCAACACCTGCACCAACTACAACACCTGAAACAACTACAATACCTGCATCAACTGCAACACCAGAACCAACTACATCAACACCTGAAACAACTATAATACCTGAACCAACTACAATACCTGCATCAACTACTACAACACCTGAAACAACTACATCAACACCTGCACCAACTACAACACCGGAAACAACTACAATACCTGCATCAACTTCAACAACACCTGAACCAACTACATCAACACCTGCACCAACTACAACACCTGAAACAACTACAATACCTGCATCAACTGCAACAACACCTGAACCAACTACATCAACACCTGAAACAACTACAATACCTGAAACAACTACAATACCTGCATCAACTACTACAACACCTGAAACAACTACATCAACACCTGCACCAACTACAACACCTGAAACAACTACAATACCTGCATCAACTTCAACAACACCTGAACCAGCTACATCAACACCTGCACCAACTACAACACCGGAAACAACTACAATACCTGCATCAATTACAACAACACCTGAACCAACTACATCAACACCTGCACCAACTACAACACCTGAAACAACTACAATACCTGCACCAACTACAACACCTGAAACAACTACATCAACACCTGCACCAACTACAACACCTGGAACAACTATAATACCTGCACCAACTACAACACCTGAACCAACTACATCAACACCTGCACCAACTACAACACCTGAAACAACTACAATACCTGCACCAACTACAACACCTGAAACAACTACATCAACACCTGTACCAACTACAACACCTGAAACAACTATAATACCTGCATCAACTACAACACCTGAACCAACTACATCAACACCTGTACCAACTACAACACCTGAAACAACTACATCAACACCTGTACCAACTACAACACCTGAAACAACTACAATACCTGCACCAACTACAACACCTGAAACAACTACATCAACACCTGCACCAACTACAACACCTGGAACAACTATAATACCTGCATCAACTACAACACCTGAACCAACTACATCAACACCTGCACCAACTACAACACCTGAAACAACTACAATACCTGCACCAACTACAACACCTGAAACAACTACATCAACACCTGTACCAACTACAACACCTGAAACAACTACAATACCTGCATCAACTGCAACACCAGAACCAACTACATCAACACCTGAAACAACTATAATACCTGAACCAACTACAATACCTGCATCAACTACTACAACACCTGAAACAACTACATCAACACCTGCACCAACTACAACACCGGAAACAACTACAATACCTGCATCAACTTCAACAACACCTGAACCAACTACATCAACACCTGCACCAACAACAACACCTGAAACAACTACAATACCTGCATCAACTGCAACAACACCTGAACCAACTACATCAACACCTGAAACAACTACAATACCTGAAACAACTACAATACCTGCATCAACTACTACAACACCTGAACCAACTACAATACCTGCATCAACTACTACAACACCTGAAACAACTACATCAACACCTGCACCAACTACAACACCTGAAACAACTACAATACCTGCATCAACTTCAACAACACCTGAACCAGCTACATCAACACCTGCACCAACTACAACACCGGAAACAACTACAATACCTGCATCAATTACAACAACACCTGAACCAACTACATCAACACCTGCACCAACTACAACACCTGAAACAACTACAATACCTGCATCAACTGCAACAACACCTGAACCAACTACATCAACACCTGAAACAACTACAATACCTGAAACAACTACAATACCTGCATCAACTACTACAACACCTGAAACAACTACAATACCTGCATCAACTACTACAACACCTGAAACAACTACATCAACACCTGCACCAACTACAACACCGGAAACAACTACAATACCTGCATCAATTACAACAACACCTGAACCAACTACATCAACACCTGACCCAACTACAACACCTGAAACAACTACAATACCTGCATCAACTACAACACCTGAAACAACTACATCAACACCTGCACCAACTACAACACCTGGAACAACTATAATACCTGCATCAACTACAACACCTGAACCAACTACATCAACACCTGCACCAACTACAACACCTGAAACAACTACAATACCTGCACCAACTACAACACCTGAAACAACTACATCAACACCTGTACCAACTACAACACCTGAAACAACTATAATACCTGCATCAACTACAACACCTGAACCAACTACATCAACACCTGTACCAACTACAACACCTGAAACAACTATAATACCTGCATCAACTACAACACCTGAACCAACTACATCAACACCTGAACCAACTACATCAACACCTGCACCAACTACAACACCTGAAACAACTACAATACCTGCACCAACTACAACACCTGAAACAACTACATCAACACCTGTACCAACTACAACACCTGAAACAACTATAATACCTGCATCAACTACAACACCTGAACCAACTACATCAACACCTGCACCAACTACAACACCTGAAACAACTACAATACCTGCATCAACTACAACACCTGAACCAACTACATCAACACCTGTACCAACTACAACACCTGAAACAACTATAATACCTGCATCAACTACAACACCTGAACCAACTACATCAACACCTGCACCAACTACAACACCTGAAACAACTACAATACCTGCATCAACTACAACAACACCTGAAACAACTACATCAACACCTGCACCAACTACAACATCAACACCTGCACCAACTACAACACCTGAAACAACTACAATACCTGCATCAACTTCAACAACACCTGAACCAACTACATCAACACCTGAAACAACTACAATACCTGAAACAACTACAATACCTGCATCAACTACTACAACACCTGAAACAACTACAATACCTGCATCAACTACTACAACACCTGAAACAACTACATCAACACCTGCACCAACTACAACATCAACACCTGCACCAACTACAACACCTGAAACAACTACAATACCTGCATCAACTACAACAGCACCTGAAACAACTACAACAACACCTGAACCAACTACAACAGCAACAGCAACAACAGGTAACAGATGTATGTTAATACAATAAAATGGCACGTCAGTTACCAACGTGGAGGTAATTTACTGGCAGTCAATTACCTGCCATGGTTTCCACTGTTCATTAACTTCCCATCAAGTACCAGAACAAAGAGTTACTGACCTGAATAAAGTGCATAATCACTCTCTCAGCAGCAACTTAAGTTACTTAAAAAAATTTAAGAAAAAAACTTGCTGGATGCCTGATACAGTAATCCATCACATATCTGCCCGAACCGTTTATCTGCCATGATCAAGCTCTTCAGCAACGTTAGTTTATTATTGGACAGAGACGATTAGTTCAGAGATTATAGATCCTACCAAAGTTTCTGTACACTGTGTTGTATGTGCTCCGTGCGCTGCCATTGCTGGTAGTGTCAGATGAGCTGTTCAGTGTGTTGATATGTAAATAAATCCTGTTCACCTGCGGAGGGCGTATCAACTTCAACCTCCGCCTCGATCTCCTGCCTGTCACTCAGCAGCAAATGTACGAACCCACACGGCAGACAGCTACTCTGTCACAAGCATTAATACCCTGTATCTTTCTAAACAAGGGATTTAGAGGAGCTCTCTAATAAAAGCTGAATCTCAAAACAATAATTGTATGAATATAGTAATTGTTACAGCTGTGTATAATGATATTTAAAACAGGATTAATTTATTCGACTTTTTACATATCTGCCCTTACTCTGGTCCCACCGCAGTCGGATATGCAACGGATTACTGTATCTTTATAAAAATAGTTGCAATATAGTCCAGCTATAAGGGTTATGAATTCAGGAAAACATGGAATTAACTACTTTGTTACAGTATAAGGATGAGACAGACCACGTTTCATGTGTACCATTTATTAGTTCCAAATACCCACAATGCATTATATGTTGAATGTTATTGTTTAGCTACACTATATGTGCCACTAGTATTAACAGAGACAGACAATTGATCGGATTCCCTCCATCCCAGGAGTGAGCCCTCAGAATGATTCTCTGATGGTCCACCATGATCCTGGAGGTATTAGAGACATTTTCATCCTACCCAGCAGTAAATAGAAATACTTGAAGAAAGGGTCCAGAAGGCCACTCTGACTCCATTCAAATTGTATTATTGGTCTAAATGTGTCAGATCCCAGAGACAAGTTGGAGACAATCAGTGATTTACTAACTGCCGTTGTTTCCTTATAGAGTATGTCGCTTCCAGTACCAGCGGGAAAAGATTCTTAACAGTATTTCTAGAAAATTTGGATACTCCTTCACTTCTGATTCACATTGTCTCACAGGACAGGTCAGCCTCAGTACATGTCTCAGTTGAAAGTCCTTATTTCCATCAGTTTGTATCTCTACAAGTGAACAGCAGCACATCTGTTTCTTTAAACAATTTGTACATGCTCAAAGGGCAAGAACTGTCTAAGAAGATGGTGACAGTCGGCTCTGATGAAAGTATTTCAGTCTTTGCTCTCAATCAAGATAGGTATACAGCAGATATGACTGTTGTTTTGCCAGCATCTGCTTTGGGAACAGAATATTATATTGTTGCACCACAGGGGATTTTTTTTTTGTCTCAGTTTGCTGTAATTAACGAGTTTGACACGAATGAGGTGACAGTGACAGTGTCAGGAATGCTGGACTTCAATGGCACCACATACTCAGACAAACAGAATTTCTCTTTCACGCTGACGTCAAACCAGGTCATCCAGTTTCAGAGTACAACAGAATTAACTGGGACTCGGATTGTATCCTCAAAACCTGTGGCTGTGATCAGTGGAAATGTATGTTTAAATTACCAGGGTTATACAGCCTGTGATGTAGTGTTGACAGAGCTCTATCCTGTGAATAGCTGGGGAACTGCATTTGTTGTTTTCCCCCTGCTGCTAAACAAAGATCTCAAAGATAGAATCACCATCCTCTCTGCTGAACCGAACAACACAGTGTACATCACAACAGAAAATACAACAACACAGAATCTAGTCCTGCAAGAAGGATCCTTCACTGTGCTGGAACTGACTGGACCCATGAGCATCAACTCCACTAAACCAGTGATGCTGACATACCTCTTCACAGGGGGAAGGAACTTCAACTTTTCAAGCTTCAATATAGCTGATCCATTCCTATCAAACATTGTCCCCAGTTCATCTTACAGTGATACATATACCTTTATAACAATAGCAAATTATGAGAATTATATTATGGTGGTTGCACACCAGTCAGATCTCACTGGGTTCAGTTTAGATGGCCAGCCACTGGAGACCTTTTCACCCGAAGAGACACAAGCTTTTGGATTTTCTGCCAAACTAGTTTATCTAGGAATAGCTGGTGGTCACCATGTTATTACCCACGAATCAGCAACGTTTGGTATTTATGTATTTGGATTAGGGTACTGTGTTGCTTTTGGGTATACAATTCGAAATGACCTGCTACTTTCAGGTAACTATTTTATGCATGTATTTTAATGAGATGATAAACTAAATGAATGTATTCTTAAAAGTCCAGATTTTAATAATCATATTAATAAAACACTGATATGTGCCATTACTTTAAAAACATGTTTTAGTAAAATCTTTACTTTAGGAATATGTTCATTAGCAGTAACAGATTTAGTTTCATAACACTTAGCATTTTCGTTAGAGATGTAAGACATATGTAAAAATAAACAGACTTAATATGAGTCACAAAAATAGTTGTTTCTGTGACAGCATCTCCCACTCACTAGCAACCTAATATATTTGATTTTATATTGACAGGAAAAAACATAATTGGCAATCTGAAGTCTACTGGCATAACAACCTCATCCATATCAATCAGTTGGAGTGCACCAAATGGCAGTGCCATTGGCTACAGAGTTGAAGCTATAGGGAATCCATCCAAAAACCTAACTGTGAGCACAGCGTTCGCTGAAATCACTGAACTGGTACCTGGTAGCAAATACACACTGCGGGTCATTGCTCTGGCTGCAGATAATGTTACGGAAGTGGATGCAGTGACAATCACAAGATTTACAAGTAAGTTTATTAAAAAAAAAACTGATTATTTAATACAGCCTTGAATTTTAAAAATGTAATTTTAAAACTGTTATCTTTACTAATTTGGCAACATATTATAATGTATTTCTTTCTAAAATAAATTACACCATTCCTTCTTCTTAATTACAACATAGTTTACATATATTTTTATTCAGGATATCAAGCATGAAATAACTGTTTCTCTGTTATCTTTCTACAGAGCCTGATATCGCTCCCAATTTGACTGCTAGTAACATCACAACAACATCCATAGCCCTTAGTTGGAGTGCGCCAAATGGCAATGCCATTGGCTACAGGGTTGAAGCAATAGGCAATCCATCCAACAATCTCACCGTGAACACTTTATTCACTGAAATAACTGGACTGGTACCTGGAAGCAATTACACACTGAGGATTATTGCTCTGGCTGCAGATAATGTTACGGAAGGGGATGCAGTGACAATCTCAAGATTTACAAGTATGTTTAAAAAACATCTGGTTCTTTTAATGCAGCTTTGTTTTCTTTTAAATAATTTTAAAAGCTATTATATTGACTGATATCATATATTTTACGCCATAATAATAACATAATTATTTCTTTAGTTAAAAATTGGAATCTGAAGGCAATCTTAAGATTTTACATTGACACTTTACATGTCTGCATAACAAATATCTTCAATTGAAATCCTCTCACCTCTGGTATTTTTCTACAGAGCCTGATATCGTTGTCAATTTGACTGCTGAAAACATCACCACAACATCCTTAGCCCTTAGTTGGAGTGCGCCAAATGGCAATGCCATTGGCTACAGGGTTGAAGCAATAGGCAATCCATCCAAAAATCTCACCGTGAACACTTTATTCACTGAAATAACTGGACTGGTACCTGGTAGCAATTACACACTGCAGATTATTGCTCTGGCTGCAGATAATGTTACAGAAGGGGATGCAGTGACAATTACAATCTTTACAAGTACGTGTAAAAAAAATTGATTATTTAATGGAGCCTTGACTCTTAAAAATATCATTCAAAACTCTTATCTTCACTAATTTGGCAACATTTTATAATCTATTGACTTGCAAAATAAATAATACCATTCCTTCTTCTATAGTTACAACATAGTTTACATATATTTTTATTCAGGATATCAAGCATGAAATAACTGTTTCTCTGTTATCTTTCTACAGAGCCTGATATCGCTCCCAATTTGACTGCTAGTAACATCACAACAACATCCATAGCCCTTAGTTGGAGTGCGCCAAATGGCAATGCCATTGGCTACAGGGTTGAAGCAATAGGCAATCCATCCAAAAATCTCACCGTGAACACTTTATTCACTGAAATAACTGGACTGGTACCTGGTAGCAATTATACACTGCGGATTATTGCTCTGGCTGCAGATAATGTTACGGAAGGGGAAGCAGAGGCAATCTCAAGATTTACAAGTATGTTTAAAAAACATTGGATTCTTTAATGCAACTTTGTTTTCGTTTAGTTAACTTTAAAAGCTATTACGTTGAAATATATAATATATTTTATGCCATAATAATAACATAATTGCTCCTTATATAGTTAAAAATTGGAATCTGAAGGCATTCTTAAGATTTTACATTGACACTTTACATGTCTGCATAACAAATATCTTCAATTGAAATCCTCTCACCTCTTGTATTTTTCTACAGAGCCTGATATCGTTGTCAATTTGACTGCTGAAAACATCACCACAACATCCATAGCCCTTAGTTGGAGTGCGCCAAATGGCAATGCCATTGGCTACAGGGTTGAAGCAATAGGCAATCCATCCAAAAATCTCACCGTGAACACTTTATTCACTGAAATAACTGGACTGGTACCTGGTAGCAATTACACACTGCAGATTATTGCTCTGGCTGCAGATAATGTTACAGAAGGGGATGCAGTGACAATTACAATCTTTACAGGTACGTTAAAAAAAATGGATTATTTAATGGAGCCTTGACTCTTAAAAATATAATTCAAAACTCTTATCTTCACTAATTTGGCAACATTTTACAATCTATTGACTTGCAAAATAAATAATACCATTCCTTCTTCTATAGTTACAACATAGTTTACATATATTTTTATTCAGGATATCAAGCATGAAATAACTGTTTCTCTGTTATCTTTCTACAGAGCCTGATATCGCTCCCAATTTGACTGCTAGTAACATCACAACAACATCCATAGCCCTTAGTTGGAGTGCGCCAAATGGCAATGCCATTGGCTACAGGGTTGAAGCAATAGGCAATCCATCCAAAAATCTCACCGTGAACACTTTATTCACTGAAATAACTGGACTGGTACCTGGTAGCAATTACACACTGCAGATTATTGCTCTGGCTGCAGATAATGTTACAGAAGGGGATGCAGTGACAATTACAATCTTTACAAGTACGTGTAAAAAAAATTGATTATTTAATGGAGCCTTGACTCTTAAAAATATCATTCAAAACTCTTATCTTCACTAATTTGGCAACATTTTATAATCTATTGACTTGCAAAATAAATAATACCATTCCTTCTTCTATAGTTACAACATAGTTTACATATATTTTTATTCAGGATATCAAGCATGAAATAACTGTTTCTCTGTTATCTTTCTACAGAGCCTGATATCGCTCCCAATTTGACTGCTAGTAACATCACAACAACATCCATAGCCCTTAGTTGGAGTGCGCCAAATGGCAATGCCATTGGCTACAGGGTTGAAGCAATAGGCAATCCATCCAAAAATCTCACCGTGAACACTTTATTCACTGAAATAACTGGACTGGTACCTGGTAGCAATTATACACTGCGGATTATTGCTCTGGCTGCAGATAATGTTACGGAAGGGGAAGCAGAGGCAATCTCAAGATTTACAAGTATGTTTAAAAAACATCTGATTCTTTAATGCAACTTTGTTTTCGTTTAGTTAATTTTAAAAGCTATTACGTTGAAATATATAATATATTTTATGCCATAATAATAACATAATTGCTCCTTATATAGTTAAAAATTGGAATCTGAAGGCAATCTTAAGATTTTACATTGACACTATACATGTCTGCATAACAAATATCTTCAATTGAAATCCTCTCACCTCTGGTATTTTTCTACAGAGCCTGATATCGTTGTCAATTTGACTGCTGAAAACATCACCACAACATCCATAGCCCTTAGTTGGAGTGCGCCAAATGGCAATGCCATTGGCTACAGGGTTGAAGCAATAGGCAATCCATCCATAAATCTCACCGTGAACACTTTATTCACTGAAATAACTGGACTGGTACCTGGTAGCAATTACACACTGCGGATTATTGCTCTGGCTGCAGATAATGTTACAGAAGGGGATGCAGTGACAATTACAATCTTTACAAGTACGTTAAAAAAAAAGGATTATTTAATGGAGCCTTGACTCTTAAAAATATCATTCAAAACTCTTATCTTCACTAATTTGGCAACATTTTATAATCTATTGACTTGCAAAATAAATAATACCATTCCTTCTTCTATAGTTACAACATAGTTTACATATGTTTTTATTCAGGATATCAAGCATGAAATAACTGTTTCTCTGTTATCTTTCTACAGAGCCTGATATCGCTCCCAATTTGACTGCTAGTAACATCACAACAACATCCATAGCTCTTAGTTGGAGTGCGCCAAATGGCAATGCCATTGGCTACAGGGTTGAAGCAATAGGCAATCCATCCAAAAATCTCACCGTGAACACTTTATTCACTGAAATAACTGGACTGGTACCTGGTAGCAATTATACACTGCGGATTATTGCTCTGGCTGCAGATAATGTTACGGAAGGGGAAGCAGAGGCAATCTCAAGATTTACAAGTATGTTTAAAAAACATCTGATTCTTTAATGCAACTTTATTTTCGTTTAGTTAATTTTAAAAGCTATTACGTTGAAATATATAATATATTTTATGCCATAATAATAACATAATTGCTCCTTATATAGTTAAAAATTGGAATCTGAAGGCAATCTTAAGATTTTACATTGACACTATACATGTCTGCATAACAAATATCTTCAATTGAAATCCTCTCACCTCTGGTATTTTTCTACAGAGCCTGATATCGCTGTCAATCTCACTGCTGAAAACATCACCACAACATCCATAGCCCTTAGTTGGAGTGCGCCAAATGGCAATGCCATTGGCTACATAGTTGAAGCAATAGGCAATCCATCCAATAATCTCACCGTGAACACTTTATTCACTGAAATAACTGGACTGGTACCTGGTAGCAATTACACACTGAGGATTATTGCTCTTGCTGCAGATAATGTTACAGAAGGGGATGCAGTGACAATTACTATCTTTACAAGTATGTTTAAAAAACATCTGGTTCTTTTAATGCAGCTTTGTTTTCTTTTAAATAATTTTAAAAGCTATTATATTGACTGATATCATATATTTTACGCCATAATAATAACATAATTATTCCTTTAGTTAAAAATTGGAATCTGAAGGCATTCTTAAGATTTTACATTGACACTTTACATGTCTGCATAACAAATATCTTCAATTGAAATCCTCTCACCTCTGGTATTTTTCTACAGAGCCTGATATCGTTGTTAATTTGACTGCTGAAAACATCACCACAACATCAATAGCCCTTAGTTGGAGTGCGCCAAATGGCAATGCCATTGGCTACAGGGTTGAAGCAATAGGCAATCCATCCAACAATCTCACCGTGAACACTTTATTCACTGAAATAACTGGACTGGTACCTGGAAGCAATTACACACTGAGGATTATTGCTCTGGCTGCAGATAATGTTACGGAAGGGGAAGCAGAGGCAATCTCAAGATTTACAAGTATGTTTAAAAAACATCTGATTCTTCAATGCAACTTTGTTTTCGTTTAGATAATTTTAAAAGCTATTACGTTGAAATATATAATATATTTTATGCCATAATAATAACATAATTGCTCCTTATATAGTTAAAAATTGGAATCTGAAGGCAATCTTAAGATTTTACATTGACACTATACATGTCTGCATAACAAATATCTTCAATTGAAATCCTCTCACCTCTGGTATTTTTCTACAGAGCCTGATATCGCTGTCAATCTGACTGCTGAAAACATCACCACAACATCCATAGCCCTTAGTTGGAGTGCGCCAAATGGCAATGCCATTGGCTACAGGGTTGAAGCAATAGGCAATCCATCCAAAAATCTCACCGTGAACACTTTATTCACTGAAATAACTGGACTGGTACCTGGTAGCAATTACACACTGCAGATTATTGCTCTGGCTGCAGATAATGTTACAGAAGGGGATGCAGTGACAATTACAATCTTTACAAGTACGTGTAAAAAAAATTGATTATTTAATGGAGCCTTGACTCTTAAAAATATCATTCAAAACTCTTATCTTCACTAATTTGGCAACATTTTATAATCTATTGACTTGCAAAATAAATAATACCATTCCTTCTTCTATAGTTACAACATAGTTTACATATGTTTTTATTCAGGATATCAAGCATGAAATAACTGTTTCTCTGTTATCTTTCTACAGAGCCTGATATCACTCCCAATTTGACTGCTAGTAACATCACAACAACATCCATAGCCCTTAGTTGGAGTGCGCCAAATGGCAATGCCATTGGCTACAGGGTTGAAGCAATAGGCAATCCATCCAAAAATCTCACCGTGAACACTTTATTCACTGAAATAACTGGACTGGTACCTGGTAGCAATTATACACTGCGGATTATTGCTCTGGCTGCAGATAATGTTACGGAAGGGGAAGCAGAGGCAATCTCAAGATTTACAAGTATGTTTAAAAAACATCTGATTCTTCAATGCAACTTTGTTTTCGTTTAGATAATTTTAAAAGCTATTACGTTGAAATATATAATATATTTTATGCCATAATAATAACATAATTGCTCCTTATATAGTTAAAAATTGGAATCTGAAGGCAATCTTAAGATTTTACATTGACACTATACATGTCTGCATAACAAATATCTTCAATTGAAATCCTCTCACCTCTGGTATTTTTCTACAGAGCCTGATATCGCTGTCAATCTGACTGCTGAAAACATCACCACAACATCCATAGCCCTTAGTTGGAGTGCGCCAAATGGCAATGCCATTGGCTACAGGGTTGAAGCAATAGGCAATCCATCCAAAAATCTCACCGTGAACACTTTATTCACTGAAATAACTGGACTGGTACCTGGTAGCAATTACACACTGCAGATTATTGCTCTGGCTGCAGATAATGTTACAGAAGGGGATGCAGTGACAATTACAATCTTTACAAGTACGTGTAAAGAAAATTGATTATTTAATGGAGCCTTGACTCTTAAAAATATCATTCAAAACTCTTATCTTCACTAATTTGGCAACATTTTATAATCTATTGACTTGCAAAATAAATAATACCATTCCTTCTTCTATAGTTACAACATAGTTTACATATATTTTTATTCAGGATATCAAGCATGAAATAACTGTTTCTCTGTTATCTTTCTACAGAGCCTGATATCGCTCCCAATTTGACTGCTAGTAACATCACAACAACATCCATAGCCCTTAGTTGGAGTGCGCCAAATGGCAATGCCATTGGCTACAGGGTTGAAGCAATAGGCAATCCATCCAAAAATCTCACCGTGAACACTTTATTCACTGAAATAACTGGACTGGTACCTGGTAGCAATTACACACTGAGGATTATTGCTCTTGCTGCAGATAATGTTACGGAAGGGGATGCAGTGACAATCTCAAGATTTACAAGTATGTTTAAAAAACATCTGGTTCTTTTAATGCAGCTTTGTTTTCTTTTAAATAATTTTAAAAGCTATTATATTGACTGATATCATATATTTTACGCCATAATAATAAAATAATTATTCCTTTAGTTAAAAATTGGAATCTGAAGGCAATCTTAAGATTTTACATTGAAACTTTACATGTCTGCATAACAAATATCTTCAATTGAAATCCTCTCACCTCTGGTATTTTTCTACAGAGCCTGATATCGTTGTCAATTTGACTGCTGAAAACATCACCACAACATCCATTGCCCTTAGTTGGAGTGCGCCAAATGGCAATGCCATTGGCTACAGGGTTGAAGCAATAGGCAATCCATCCAAAAATCTCACCGTGAACACTTTATTCACTGAAATAACTGGACTGGTACCTGGTAGCAATTACACACTGCGGATTATTGCTCTTGCTGCAGATAATGTTACGGAAGGGGATGCAGTGACAATCTCAAGATTTACAAGTATGTTTAAAAAACATCTGGTTCTTTTAATGCAGCTTTGTTTTCTTTTAAATAATTTTAAAAGCTATTATATTGACTGATATCATATATTTTACGCCATAATAATAAAATAATTATTCCTTTAGTTAAAAATTGGAATCTGAAGGCAATCTTAAGATTTTACATTGAAACTTTACATGTCTGCATAACAAATATCTTCAATTGAAATCCTCTCACCTCTGGTATTTTTCTACAGAGCCTGATATCGCTGTCAATCTGACTGCTGAAAACATCACCACAACATCCATAGCCCTTAGTTGGAGTGCGCCAAATGGCAATGCCATTGGCTACAGGGTTGAAGCAATAGGCAATCCATCCAAAAATCTCACCGTGAACACTTTATTCACTGAAATAACTGGACTGGTACCTGGTAGCAATTACACACTGCAGATTATTGCTCTGGCTGCAGATAATGTTACAGAAGGGGATGCAGTGACAATTACAATCTTTACAAGTACGTGTAAAGAAAATTGATTATTTAATGGAGCCTTGACTCTTAAAAATATCATTCAAAACTCTTATCTTCACTAATTTGGCAACATTTTATAATCTATTGTTTTGCAAAATAAATAATACCATTCCTTCTTCTATAGTTACAACATAGTTTACATATATTTTTATTCAGGATATCAAGCATGAAATAACTGTTTCTCTGTTATCTTTCTACAGAGCCTGATATCGCTCCCAATTTGACTGCTAGTAACATCACAACAACATCCATAGCCCTTAGTTGGAGTGCGCCAAATGGCAATGCCATTGGCTACAGGGTTGAAGCAATAGGCAATCCATCCAAAAATCTCACCGTGAACACTTTATTCACTGAAATAACTGGACTGGTACCTGGTAGCAATTATACACTGCGGATTATTGCTCTGGCTGCAGATAATGTTACGGAAGGGGAAGCAGAGGCAATCTCAAGATTTACAAGTATGTTTAAAAAACATCTGATTCTTCAATGCAACTTTGTTTTCGTTTAGATAATTTTAAAAGCTATTACGTTGAAATATATAATATATTTTATGCCATAATAATAACATAATTGCTCCTTATATAGTTAAAAATTGGAATCTGAAGGCATTCTTAAGATTTTACATTGACACTTTACATGTCTGCATAACAAATATCTTCAATTGAAATCCTCTCACCTCTGGTATTTTTCTACAGAGCCTGATATCGTTGTCAATCTCACTGCTGAAAACATCACCACAACATCCATAGCCCTTAGTTGGAGTGCGCCAAATGGCAATGCCATTGGCTACAGGGTTGAAGCAATAGGCAATCCATCCAATAATCTCACCGTGAACACTTTATTCACTGAAATAACTGGACTGGTACCTGGTAGCAATTACACACTGAGGATTATTGCTCTTGCTGCAGATAATGTTACGGAAGGGGATGCAGTGACAATCTCAAGATTTACAAGTATGTTTAAAAAACATCTGGTTCTTTTAATGCAGCTTTGTTTTCTTTTAAATAATTTTAAAAGCTATTATATTGACTGATATCATATATTTTACGCCATAATAATAAAATAATTATTCCTTTAGTTAAAAATTGGAGTCTGAAGGCAATCTTAAGATTTTACATTGAAACTTTACATGTCTGCATAACAAATATCTTCAATTGAAATCCTCTCACCTCTGGTATTTTTCTACAGAGCCTGATATCGTTGTCAATTTGACTGCTGAAAACATCACCACAACATCCATAGCCCTTAGTTGGAGTGCGCCAAATGGCAATGCCATTGGCTACAGGGTTGAAGCAATAGGCAATCCATCCAAAAATCTCACCGTGAACACTTTATTCACTGAAATAACTGGACTGGTACCTGGTAGCAATTATACACTGCGGATTATTGCTCTGGCTGCAGATAATGTTACGGAAGGGGAAGCAGAGGCAATCTCAAGATTTACAAGTATGTTTAAAAAACATCTGATTCTTCAATGCAACTTTGTTTTCGTTTAGATAATTTTAAAAGCTATTACGTTGAAATATATAATATATTTTATGCCATAATAATAACATAATTGCTCCTTATATAGTTAAAAATTGGAATCTGAAGGCAATCTTAAGATTTTACATTGACACTATACATGTCTGCATAACAAATATCTTCAATTGAAATCCTCTCACCTCTGGTATTTTTCTACAGAGCCTGATATCGCTGTCAATCTGACTGCTGAAAACATCACCACAACATCCATAGCCCTTAGTTGGAGTGCGCCAAATGGCAATGCCATTGGCTACAGGGTTGAAGCAATAGGCAATCCATCCAAAAATCTCACCGTGAACACTTTATTCACTGAAATAACTGGACTGGTACCTGGTAGCAATTACACACTGCAGATTATTGCTCTGGCTGCAGATAATGTTACAGAAGGGGATGCAGTGACAATTACAATCTTTACAAGTACGTGTAAAGAAAATTGATTATTTAATGGAGCCTTGACTCTTAAAAATATCATTCAAAACTCTTATCTTCACTAATTTGGCAACATTTTATAATCTATTGACTTGCAAAATAAATAATACCATTCCTTCTTCTATAGTTACAACATAGTTTACATATATTTTTATTCAGGATATCAAGCATGAAATAACTGTTTCTCTGTTATCTTTCTACAGAGCCTGATATCGCTCCCAATTTGACTGCTAGTAACATCACAACAACATCCATAGCCCTTAGTTGGAGTGCGCCAAATGGCAATGCCATTGGCTACAGGGTTGAAGCAATAGGCAATCCATCCAAAAATCTCACCGTGAACACTTTATTCACTGAAATAACTGGACTGGTACCTGGTAGCAATTACACACTGAGGATTATTGCTCTTGCTGCAGATAATGTTACGGAAGGGGATGCAGTGACAATCTCAAGATTTACAAGTATGTTTAAAAAACATCTGGTTCTTTTAATGCAGCTTTGTTTTCTTTTAAATAATTTTAAAAGCTATTATATTGACTGATATCATATATTTTACGCCATAATAATAAAATAATTATTCCTTTAGTTAAAAATTGGAATCTGAAGGCAATCTTAAGATTTTACATTGAAACTTTACATGTCTGCATAACAAATATCTTCAATTGAAATCCTCTCACCTCTGGTATTTTTCTACAGAGCCTGATATCGTTGTCAATTTGACTGCTGAAAACATCACCACAACATCCATTGCCCTTAGTTGGAGTGCGCCAAATGGCAATGCCATTGGCTACAGGGTTGAAGCAATAGGCAATCCATCCAAAAATCTCACCGTGAACACTTTATTCACTGAAATAACTGGACTGGTACCTGGTAGCAATTACACACTGCGGATTATTGCTCTTGCTGCAGATAATGTTACGGAAGGGGATGCAGTGACAATCTCAAGATTTACAAGTATGTTTAAAAAACATCTGGTTCTTTTAATGCAGCTTTGTTTTCTTTTAAATAATTTTAAAAGCTATTATATTGACTGATATCATATATTTTACGCCATAATAATAAAATAATTATTCCTTTAGTTAAAAATTGGAATCTGAAGGCAATCTTAAGATTTTACATTGAAACTTTACATGTCTGCATAACAAATATCTTCAATTGAAATCCTCTCACCTCTGGTATTTTTCTACAGAGCCTGATATCGTTGTCAATTTGACTGCTGAAAACATCACCACAACATCCATAGCCCTTAGTTGGAGTGCGCCAAATGGCAATGCCATTGGCTACAGGGTTGAAGCAATAGGCAATCCATCCAAAAATCTCACCGTGAACACTTTATTCACTGAAATAACTGGACTGGTACCTGGTAGCAATTATACACTGCGGATTATTGCTCTGGCTGCAGATAATGTTATGGAAGGGGAAGCAGAGGCAATCTCAAGATTTACAAGTATGTTTTAAAAACATCTGATTCTTCAATGCAACTTTGTTTTCGTTTAGATAATTTTAAAAGCTATTACGTTGAAATATATAATATATTTTATGCCATAATAATAACATAATTGCTCCTTATATAGTTAAAAATTGGAATCTGAAGGCAATCTTAAGATTTTACATTGACACTATACATGTCTGCATAAAAAATATCTTCAATTGAAATCCTCTCACCTCTGGTATTTTTCTACAGAGCCTGATATCGCTGTCAATCTGACTGCTGAAAACATCACCACAACATCCATAGCCCTTAGTTGGAGTGCGCCAAATGGCAATGCCATTGGCTACAGGGTTGAAGCAATAGGCAATCCATCCAAAAATCTCACCGTGAACACTTTATTCACTGAAATAACTGGACTGGTACCTGGTAGCAATTACACACTGCCGATTATTGCTCTGGCTGCAGATAATGTTACAGAAGGGGATGCAGTGACAATTACAATCTTTACAAGTACGTGTAAAAAAAATTGATTATTTAATGGAGCCTTGACTCTTAAAAATATCATTCAAAACTCTTATCTTCACTAATTTGGCAACATTTTATAATCTATTGACTTGCAAAATAAATAATACCATTCCTTCTTCTATAGTTACAACATAGTTTACATATATTTTTATTCAGGATATCAAGCATGAAATAACTGTTTCTCTGTTATCTTTCTACAGAGCCTGATATCTCTCCCAATTTGACTGCTAGTAACATCACAACAACATCCATAGCCCTTAGTTGGAGTGCGCCAAATGGCAATGCCATTGGCTACAGGGTTGAAGCAATAGGCAATCCATCCAAAAATCTCACCGTGAACACTTTATTCACTGAAATAACTGGACTGGTACCTGGTAGCAATTATACACTGCGGATTATTGCTCTGGCTGCAGATAATGTTACGGAAGGGGAAGCAGAGGCAATCTCAAGATTTACAAGTATGTTTAAAAAACATCTGATTCTTCAATGCAACTTTGTTTTCGTTTAGATAATTTTAAAAGCTATTACGTTGAAATATATAATATATTTTATGCCATAATAATAACATAATTGCTCCTTATATAGTTAAAAATTGGAATCTGAAGGCATTCTTAAGATTTTACATTGACACTTTACATGTCTGCATAACAAATATCTTCAATTGAAATCCTCTCACCTCTGGTATTTTTCTACAGAGCCTGATATCGTTGTCAATCTCACTGCTGAAAACATCACAACAACATCCATAGCCCTTAGTTGGAGTGCGCCAAATGGCAATGCCATTGGCTACAGGGTTGAAGCAATAGGCAATCCATCCAAAAATCTCACCGTGAACACTTTATTCACTGAAATAACTGGACTGGTACCTGGTAGCAATTACACACTGAGGATTATTGCTCTTGCTGCAGATAATGTTACGGAAGGGGATGCAGTGACAATCTCAAGATTTACAAGTATGTTTAAAAAACATCTGGTTCTTTTAATGCAGCTTTGTTTTCTTTTAAATAATTTTAAAAGCTATTATATTGACTGATATCATATATTTTACGCCATAATAATAAAATAATTATTCCTTTAGTTAAAAATTGGAATCTGAAGGCAATCTTAAGATTTTACATTGAAACTTTACATGTCTGCATAACAAATATCTTCAATTGAAATCCTCTCACCTCTGGTATTTTTCTACAGAGCCTGATATCGTTGTCAATTTGACTGCTGAAAACATCACCACAACATCCATAGCCCTTAGTTGGAGTGCGCCAAATGGCAATGCCATTGGCTACAGGGTTGAAGCAATAGGCAATCCATCCAAAAATCTCACCGTGAACACTTTATTCACTGAAATAACTGGACTGGTACCTGGTAGCAATTATACACTGCGGATTATTGCTCTGGCTGCAGATAATGTTATGGAAGGGGAAGCAGAGGCAATCTCAAGATTTAC
This sequence comes from Acipenser ruthenus, assembly GCF_902713425.1. Taxonomy (NCBI): domain Eukaryota; kingdom Metazoa; phylum Chordata; class Actinopteri; order Acipenseriformes; family Acipenseridae; genus Acipenser; species Acipenser ruthenus. The sequence continues at coordinate 2,972,841 of NC_081200.1, read as the reverse complement.
AAGTATGTTTTAAAAACATCTGATTCTTCAATGCAACTTTGTTTTCGTTTAGATAATTTTAAAAGCTATTACGTTGAAATATATAATATATTTTATGCCATAATAATAACATAATTGCTCCTTATATAGTTAAAAATTGGAATCTGAAGGCAATCTTAAGATTTTACATTGACACTATACATGTCTGCATAAAAAATATCTTCAATTGAAATCCTCTCACCTCTGGTATTTTTCTACAGAGCCTGATATCGCTGTCAATCTGACTGCTGAAAACATCACCACAACATCCATAGCCCTTAGTTGGAGTGCGCCAAATGGCAATGCCATTGGCTACAGGGTTGAAGCAATAGGCAATCCATCCAAAAATCTCACCGTGAACACTTTATTCACTGAAATAACTGGACTGGTACCTGGTAGCAATTACACACTGCAGATTATTGCTCTGGCTGCAGATAATGTTACAGAAGGGGATGCAGTGACAATTACAATCTTTACAAGTACGTGTAAAAAAAATTGATTATTTAATGGAGCCTTGACTCTTAAAAATATAATTCAAAACTCTTATCTTCACTAATTTGGCAACATTTTATAATCTATTGACTTGCAAAATAAATAATACCATTCCTTCTTCTATAGTTACAACATAGTTTACATATATTTTTATTCAGGATATCAAGCATGAAATAACTGTTTCTCTGTTATCTTTCTACAGAGCCTGATATCGCTCCCAATTTGACTGCTAGTAACATCACAACAACATCCATAGCCCTTAGTTGGAGTGCGCCAAATGGCAATGCCATTGGCTACAGGGTTGAAGCAATAGGCAATCCATCCAAAAATCTCACCGTGAACACTTTATTCACTGAAATAACTGGACTGGTACCTGGTAGCAATTATACACTGCGGATTATTGCTCTGGCTGCAGATAATGTTACGGAAGGGGAAGCAGAGGCAATCTCAAGATTTACAAGTATGTTTAAAAAACATCTGATTCTTCAATGCAACTTTGTTTTCGTTTAGATAATTTTAAAAGCTATTACGTTGAAATATATAATATATTTTATGCCATAATAATAACATAATTGCTCCTTATATAGTTAAAAATTGGAATCTGAAGGCATTCTTAAGATTTTACATTGACACTTTACATGTCTGCATAACAAATATCTTCAATTGAAATCCTCTCACCTCTGGTATTTTTCTACAGAGCCTGATATCGTTGTCAATCTCACTGCTGAAAACATCACAACAACATCCATAGCCCTTAGTTGGAGTGCGCCAAATGGCAATGCCATTGGCTACAGGGTTGAAGCAATAGGCAATCCATCCAATAATCTCACCGTGAACACTTTATTCACTGAAATAACTGGACTGGTACCTGGTAGCAATTACACACTGAGGATTATTGCTCTTGCTGCAGATAATGTTACGGAAGGGGATGCAGTGACAATCTCAAGATTTACAAGTATGTTTAAAAAACATCTGGTTCTTTTAATGCAGCTTTGTTTTCTTTTAAATAATTTTAAAAGCTATTATATTGACTGATATCATATATTTTACGCCATAATAATAAAATAATTATTCCTTTAGTTAAAAATTGGAATCTGAAGGCAATCTTAAGATTTTACATTGAAACTTTACATGTCTGCATAACAAATATCTTCAATTGAAATCCTCTCACCTCTGGTATTTTTCTACAGAGCCTGATATCGTTGTCAATTTGACTGCTGAAAACATCACCACAACATCCATTGCCCTTAGTTGGAGTGCGCCAAATGGCAATGCCATTGGCTACAGGGTTGAAGCAATAGGCAATCCATCCAAAAATCTCACCGTGAACACTTTATTCACTGAAATAACTGGACTGGTACCTGGTAGCAATTACACACTGCAGATTATTGCTCTGGCTGCAGATAATGTTACAGAAGGGGATGCAGTGACAATTACAATCTTTACAAGTACGTGTAAAGAAAATTGATTATTTAATGGAGCCTTGACTCTTAAAAATATCATTCAAAACTCTTATCTTCACTAATTTGGCAACATTTTATAATCTATTGACTTGCAAAATAAATAATACCATTCCTTCTTCTATAGTTACAACATAGTTTACATATATTTTTATTCAGGATATCAAGCATGAAATAACTGTTTCTCTGTTATTTTTCTACAGAGCCTGATATCGCTCCCAATTTGACTGCTAGTAACATCACAACAACATCCATAGCCCTTAGTTGGAGTGCGCCAAATGGCAATGCCATTGGCTACAGGGTTGAAGCAATAGGCAATCCATCCAAAAATCTCACCGTGAACACTTTATTCACTGAAATAACTGGACTGGTACCTGGTAGCAATTACACACTGAGGATTATTGCTCTTGCTGCAGATAATGTTACGGAAGGGGATGCAGTGACAATCTCAAGATTTACAAGTATGTTTAAAAAACATCTGGTTCTTTTAATGCAGCTTTGTTTTCTTTTAAATAATTTTAAAAGCTATTATATTGACTGATATCATATATTTTACGCCATAATAATAAAATAATTATTCCTTTAGTTAAAAATTGGAATCTGAAGGCAATCTTAAGATTTTACATTGAAACTTTACATGTCTGCATAACAAATATCTTCAATTGAAATCCTCTCACCTCTGGTATTTTTCTACAGAGCCTGATATCGTTGTCAATTTGACTGCTGAAAACATCACCACAACATCCATTGCCCTTAGTTGGAGTGCGCCAAATGGCAATGCCATTGGCTACAGGGTTGAAGCAATAGGCAATCCATCCAAAAATCTCACCGTGAACACTTTATTCACTGAAATAACTGGACTGGTACCTGGTAGCAATTACACACTGCGGATTATTGCTCTTGCTGCAGATAATGTTACGGAAGGGGATGCAGTGACAATCTCAAGATTTACAAGTATGTTTAAAAAACATCTGGTTCTTTTAATGCAGCTTTGTTTTCTTTTAAATAATTTTAAAAGCTATTATATTGACTGATATCATATATTTTACGCCATAATAATAAAATAATTATTCCTTTAGTTAAAAATTGGAATCTGAAGGCAATCTTAAGATTTTACATTGAAACTTTACATGTCTGCATAACAAATATCTTCAATTGAAATCCTCTCACCTCTGGTATTTTTCTACAGAGCCTGATATCGTTGTCAATTTGACTGCTGAAAACATCACCACAACATCCATAGCCCTTAGTTGGAGTGCGCCAAATGGCAATGCCATTGGCTACAGGGTTGAAGCAATAGGCAATCCATCCAAAAATCTCACCGTGAACACTTTATTCACTGAAATAACTGGACTGGTACCTGGTAGCAATTATACACTGCGGATTATTGCTCTGGCTGCAGATAATGTTATGGAAGGGGAAGCAGAGGCAATCTCAAGATTTACAAGTATGTTTTAAAAACATCTGATTCTTCAATGCAACTTTGTTTTCGTTTAGATAATTTTAAAAGCTATTACGTTGAAATATATAATATATTTTATGCCATAATAATAACATAATTGCTCCTTATATAGTTAAAAATTGGAATCTGAAGGCAATCTTAAGATTTTACATTGACACTATACATGTCTGCATAAAAAATATCTTCAATTGAAATCCTCTCACCTCTGGTATTTTTCTACAGAGCCTGATATCGCTGTCAATCTGACTGCTGAAAACATCACCACAACATCCATAGCCCTTAGTTGGAGTGCGCCAAATGGCAATGCCATTGGCTACAGGGTTGAAGCAATAGGCAATCCATCCAAAAATCTCACCGTGAACACTTTATTCACTGAAATAACTGGACTGGTACCTGGTAGCAATTACACACTGCAGATTATTGCTCTGGCTGCAGATAATGTTACAGAAGGGGATGCAGTGACAATTACAATCTTTACAAGTACGTGTAAAACAAATTGATTATTTAATGGAGCCTTGACTCTTAAAAATATAATTCAAAACTCTTATCTTCACTAATTTGGCAACATTTTATAATCTATTGACTTGCAAAATAAATAATACCATTCCTTCTTCTATAGTTACAACATAGTTTACATATATTTTTATTCAGGATATCAAGCATGAAATAACTGTTTCTCTGTTATCTTTCTACAGAGCCTGATATCGCTCCCAATTTGACTGCTAGTAACATCACAACAACATCCATAGCCCTTAGTTGGAGTGCGCCAAATGGCAATGCCATTGGCTACAGGGTTGAAGCAATAGGCAATCCATCCAAAAATCTCACCGTGAACACTTTATTCACTGAAATAACTGGACTGGTACCTGGTAGCAATTATACACTGCGGATTATTGCTCTGGCTGCAGATAATGTTACGGAAGGGGAAGCAGAGGCAATCTCAAGATTTACAAGTATGTTTAAAAAACATCTGATTCTTCAATGCAACTTTGTTTTCGTTTAGATAATTTTAAAAGCTATTACGTTGAAATATATAATATATTTTATGCCATAATAATAACATAATTGCTCCTTATATAGTTAAAAATTGGAATCTGAAGGCATTCTTAAGATTTTACATTGACACTTTACATGTCTGCATAACAAATATCTTCAATTGAAATCCTCTCACCTCTGGTATTTTTCTACAGAGCCTGATATCGTTGTCAATCTCACTGCTGAAAACATCACAACAACATCCATAGCCCTTAGTTGGAGTGCGCCAAATGGCAATGCCATTGGCTACAGGGTTGAAGCAATAGGCAATCCATCCAATAATCTCACCGTGAACACTTTATTCACTGAAATAACTGGACTGGTACCTGGTAGCAATTACACACTGAGGATTATTGCTCTTGCTGCAGATAATGTTACGGAAGGGGATGCAGTGACAATCTCAAGATTTACAAGTATGTTTAAAAAACATCTGGTTCTTTTAATGCAGCTTTGTTTTCTTTTAAATAATTTTAAAAGCTATTATATTGACTGATATCATATATTTTACGCCATAATAATAAAATAATTATTCCTTTAGTTAAAAATTGGAATCTGAAGGCAATCTTAAGATTTTACATTGAAACTTTACATGTCTGCATAACAAATATCTTCAATTGAAATCCTCTCACCTCTGGTATTTTTCTACAGAGCCTGATATCGTTGTCAATTTGACTGCTGAAAACATCACCACAACATCCATTGCCCTTAGTTGGAGTGCGCCAAATGGCAATGCCATTGGCTACAGGGTTGAAGCAATAGGCAATCCATCCAAAAATCTCACCGTGAACACTTTATTCACTGAAATAACTGGACTGGTACCTGGTAGCAATTACACACTGAGGATTATTGCTCTTGCTGCAGATAATGTTACGGAAGGGGATGCAGTGACAATCTCAAGATTTACAAGTATGTTTAAAAAACATCTGGTTCTTTTAATGCAGCTTTGTTTTCTTTTAAATAATTTTAAAAGCTATTATATTGACTGATATCATATATTTTACGCCATAATAATAAAATAATTATTCCTTTAGTTAAAAATTGGAATCTGAAGGCAATCTTAAGATTTTACATTGAAACTTTACATGTCTGCATAACAAATATCTTCAATTGAAATCCTCTCACCTCTGGTATTTTTCTACAGAGCCTGATATCGTTGTCAATTTGACTGCTGAAAACATCACCACAACATCCATAGCCCTTAGTTGGAGTGCGCCAAATGGCAATGCCATTGGCTACAGGGTTGAAGCAATAGGCAATCCATCCAAAAATCTCACCGTGAACACTTTATTCACTGAAATAACTGGACTGGTACCTGGTAGCAATTATACACTGCGGATTATTGCTCTGGCTGCAGATAATGTTATGGAAGGGGAAGCAGAGGCAATCTCAAGATTTACAAGTATGTTTTAAAAACATCTGATTCTTCAATGCAACTTTGTTTTCGTTTAGATAATTTTAAAAGCTATTACGTTGAAATATATAATATATTTTATGCCATAATAATAACA